>NC_143133.1:17890909-18042424 GCF_059928025.1 Delphinapterus leucas
GCATTTGGGATCCTCTCTGAGGCACGCGGGATCTTTCGTTGCAACGCGCGGTCTTCTCTCTAGTTGTGGGGTGTGGGTTTCCTCTTCTCTAGTGGTGGCGCACAGGCTCCAGGATGCGTGGACTCTGTAGTTGTGGCATGCGGGTTCCAGAGTACGTGGGCTCTGTATTTTGCAGCACTGGGCTCTGTAGTTTGCAGCACACGGGCTCTAGTTGAGGTGTGCGAGCTCAGTAGTTGTGGGCGTGCAGGCTTAGTTGCACCGTGGCATGTGAGATCTTAGTTCCCTGACCAGGGATCGAACCCGCGTTCCTCACATTGTAAAGCAGATTCCTTACCACTGGACGAGCAGGGAAGTCCCACCTCTATAACAGCCTTAATATCAGACCATTGTTTCTTTAATTGAAGTATAGTTGATTTAAAATGTTATATTAGTTTTAGGTGTAAAGCACAGAGATTCAATATTTTTATATATTATACTCCATTTAAAGTTATTACAAAATATTGTCTATATTTCCCTGGGAAGTACAATATATCGTTGGTGCTTATCTATTTTATACATAGTATTTGTATCTCTTATTCTCATACCCCTATCTTGCTGCTCCCCTTATCTCTCCCCACTGGTATCCACTAATTTGTTTTCCATATCTGTGAGCCATTTTCTGTTTTGTTATATATATTTGTTGTTTTATTTTTTATATTCCACATATAAGTGATAATATACAGTATTTGTTTTTCTCTGTCTGACTTATCTCACTAAGTATAATACTCTCTAGGTCCATCCATATTGTTGCACATGGCAAAATTTCATTCTTTTTTTCTGGTTGAGTAATATTTCACTATATATATATATATATATATATATATATATATATATATATACCACATACCACATACCACATCTTCTTTATCCATTCATGTGTTAATGGACACTGGGTTGCTTCCACTGGGGTGCATTTATTTTTTCAAATTAGTATTTTCTTTGTATATGTATACTCAGGATTGGAGTTGCTGTATCATATGGTAGTTCATTTTTAGTTTTTTGTTTTTTGAGGAACCTCCATACTGTTTTCCATAGTGGCTGCACCAATTTACAGTCCCACCAACAGTATACAAGTGTCCATTTCTCTACATCTTCACCAACATTTCTTATTTGTAGACTTTTTGATGATAGCCATTCTGACAGGTATAAGTTACTATCTTGTGGTTTTGAGTTGCATTTCCCTAATTATTAGCAATGTTGAGTGTCTTTTCATGTATCTGTTGGCCATCTATATGTCTTCTTTGGAAAAATGTCTATTCAGATCCACTGCCCATTTTTTAATCGGGTTTTTTTTTTTGATACTAAGTTGTATGAGCTACTTATATATTTTGCATGTGGACCACTTACTGGTCGTATTATTTGCAAATATTTTCTCCCATTCCTGTTTTACAAGAGTTTTTTGCCAGTCTCCAGTTAGCTTTCAATGAGAATTGTTCCACATGTAGATGTATTTTTGATGTGTTCGTGGAGGCAGGTGAGCTCCACATCCTCCTACTCGGCCATCTTGATTAATCTCCATAATGAAATTTTAAAGGTCTGTGAAATACAAAGTTATAGGAATCTTTGGTACAATAGAAAGTGCATGTGGTTTGGTAACCATACAAGACTGGATTCAACTTCCAACTCTATTACTTACTATTTGGATGACTTTGGTTTAATAACAGCTCTGATTTTTAATTTTATCACCCAAAATGGGCTTGTTAGTGACTACCTTAGAAAGTTTTTGTAAGGCTTATGTGAAATTATATTTTGAATGCTCTTAACATGGGCCTGTCACAGTAGCCACTTAATCAAGGCTATTATTGTTGTAGTGTTGGTTGGGTGGAAGTAATAGTAGCAAAGATAATAGTATTAACAATCATGCCTTTTTTTTACTATTGTTGTGGGAAAAAGCAAAACTTTTTTGCTGTTAGTCACATGGAGAATTCCAGAAACCAAAACTGCATACAACATTCTTTCTCAATAATGTACTTTTCTTTGTCAGTTAACGCTATGGCCAATCACTGTTGCATACATGAATGCATCATGACTTCTGATTAACTCTTTCCAAATAAGTTCAGTTCATATCAAGAGATTAAGCTAACTCATATGTGATTAAGCCAAAACATATGTGATATTGATTTCTGCTCTCGGTGCAGTTTTAAACTGTTAAACCCACACCAGCTGCTTTCATAAACCAGCCATTCTAATCACCCAGTATCACTCCTTGAGGCACATTAGATTATAGAAGGAATATGATAAACCAACATGAATTTTAGATTTTCATCAGATTTATTTCAATTTCTAATCAAACTCATTCCAAGCATTTTCACTGATCACTCTTGGGCAAAGAGATTTAAAATAAAGAAAACTGAGTTCAGAGAATGTAACAATGAAAATTTTATGCTGACAATACCAAACTATCTCCTTTTGTTTCTAGTTATGTACAACAGAACTCTTCTAAATGATTGTCTCATCATCTCCATAATTTAAATAATTCTTAAAAACCATCTTCCCTTCAGTTCAAGTATAAACATGACCAAAAAACAAGGAAATACCTTACAACTTGTAAGTTCATTGAGATTCCTTATAAAGAAAAAATAATTTATTTGAGTCTTAAGAGAGGGACAGTAATACATACTGTCTTGGGTAAGATTTCATCCAAAAATAATACAATTAAGAATACTTACTACGTCATAAGAACTATTTTCCAAGAGCTCAACATGTATTAACCCATTTAAAGCACATAGTAACTCTAAGAGATGGATGATATTATTATACCCCATTTTTTCCTCATTTTTCAGATGAAAAAACTAGGGCATATGAGCTTATCTCATATCTTGAGATGGTAAGTAGTAAAGCCAGGATTCAAACCCAATAGTTTGTCTCCTTGACCTCTCTCTCTTAATGTTTATTCTGTAATAGTTTAAAAAGTACAAAAATTAAGAATGACATTCAAGACTTTTTTAAATATAAGAGATATCAAAATGATTTTTAAATCTCATTTTATTTTTCATATATCAAAAAGGTAGCTAAAAAATCAAAGGGCTAACAGTCCCAATAACAGATGTTACAATGCCACTCTTTAACAAAGTAACTTGAGCCTATCTTAAAATTTTAACTTTTTTGTCTGATTCCTTCTTTGGTCTTCCCCCTTTTCTTTCCTACAGGGTTTTCCAGTGTCTGTTTCAACTTTCTTCCACATTCCTACTCTTAGTTGTCATCTGTACACAAGAATTTTCAATTGCTATGGATGTATGTTGTGTTATTTTCTTCTGGGAATTTTATTATTTGATTCCTCTTAGTTTACTTCCTAGTCAGTCTTTTCTTCACTTTGTTTCAATGATCTCCTTCTCAATAAGTGTGTTTGTTTAGCTACTTTAGATTTACTGGTGAATCTTAGAATGTCTAACTGAATAAGCCGGGTCTTCATTCTAGAAGAAGTACAAGATATTGAAAGAAGAAAAGATCCTCTATTTGCTACTTTCCTTATTCACTCCAAATCCAACCTCCACTCTTACCCCAATCCTACGTCAGGGAATGTTCTGATTAGAGCTTCATCTATCCTTTAAAGTGCAAATACAGGAAAAACGAAATAATTTCTGTATTTGCATTGCCATTTTAGCCTGACTATTCAAAGATATCTGGCCAATACCTATACTTGACTCAGGAGAGAAATACTCTGGTTAAATACATACAATATTCAAAGGAAAACTAACCAAGGGAAATTTTCAATCCAAAAGAAAGGTCACGGGCTTCCCTGGTGGCACAGTGGTTGAGAGTCCGCCTGCCGATGCAGGGGACACGGGTTCGTGCCCCGGCCCGGGAAGATCCCACATGCCGCGGAGCGGCTAGGCCCGTGAGCCATGGCCCCTGAGCCTGCGCGTCCGGAGCCTATGCTCCACAACGGGAGAGGCCACAACAGTGAGAGGCCCGCGTACCGCAAACAAAACAAAACAAAACAAAAGAAAGGTCACATCTCTAATATGTAGATCACATGAGGCTGGACATGCCTAAGTAAGAAAATGACAAGTCTTTCCTTACAATGTAAAGTGACAGTATGTAAAAGCATTTACTGATTTTTATCTGTTAAATTCATTATCTTGTATAATGGTCTTTCCAGGTAAATCAGCAGAGGGATGTAAAATTGCACAAATTTGTTCACAAGGTTGTAAATGTGCCAGACTAGCTGTTTTTCAGGTATCTGAGTTGACCCAACAGCTGAATGCTCACTTGTGTTAGTAAGTAATAAAATACTCATGCCTGGACCTCACTCTGGTTGAGTGCCAAACTAATTATCTATTACCTGATATTATCCAGGAGTTCTCTTTACATACTTCTGATGAAAGCAGGTAAAATACTTAATCCTTCCTCCATATATGCTAATCTGCAATTAGCCTAGATAAAAATAAAACTGAATAATAACCATAATTTTAAGGCAAATCACCCAATAAGTTCACTGACATAAGTCTTAAGGCATTGCTAGTGACCCAGTGGAATGTTTATTCTGTCATTTCTTACACTTGGAAGCAATCTGTGGAAAGAGAGGAGGGAACAAAACAAGGTTAATTGACCCATCAACGTGATTACTGACAAAAGAAGAAAACAGATTTTCTTATGTTGTGTTCTTTGTTATTATATATTAAAAAAAAATGTTCAAGGTTACATAATTGGGAGTGAGGGAACCAGGAAGAGATTTGAATCACTGTGACTTATTACATTGCTTTTTTCAACCTTTATTCCACTAAATAGCTGTTTCTTTTTATACCATATTGAGTACTGCTATGTTTTCGCCATTATAAAATCACCAAGTTGAACTGTGGAAATGGCTGTAACTAGAAATCATGATCTGGATGCCTATTTATTACAAATAGCCCTTATGCAAAAGGAAGCAATTCTAAATCCGAATAAGCTCGTTATTCATTTGCTTACATTACTGAACAAACGTGAGCACTATCTCTTTTAAAGTTAATAAATTTAGTAGAAAATGTGAGTACTGGACGTATAAGTTACACTCATAACACTTTTTTTTTTTTTTTTTTTTTTTTTTTTTGCGGTACGCTGGCCTCTCACCGTTGTGGCCTCTCCCGTTGCGGAGCACAGGCTCCGGACGCGCAGGCTCAGCGGCCATGGCTCACGACTCATAACACTTTTAACAGTAGACTTCAAGGCAGTATCTATGAGAGGCTTTGTGGTGCTTAGCTTATACTGAACAAGCCCTGAACAAACATTTATAAGATTCCCTATGGATGGGTCACTTAGTCGTAGCTCCTCATGGACCATATAAAGTGCTTACAAGCACATGAATTTTACATCTTCCTGGATTAAACATATTATTTTAGTTTAAATACAATATATTTTGTATTGTTTCTATTGTAAAGGTACTACTTGGTTTGTCATTTATTTTTTAATCTCTTAAATGTATATTGATTTAATTCTAAACACCAACTCATATTACACAATACTTCATAACTCTAGACTTGCAAGTAATCCCCTTAATAATTCAGTTGAACTGAAAATTTAAATAATAAAAACAGACTTAAAGGCATTAAGAGATTGATAGAATGATAACTTAAACTCATAAAAGGGCACCAGTTTAACCAATTTACTTGGCTAGCTGGTAACTAAGAATAGAAAATATTATTTAAGATTAGTTTTAATTTGCTTTGTGAGCTGGTATCATTTTAATGCAGTTTTATCAATACAAATTTTCCTTTAGAAAAGAGTGCATGTTATTGAGTAAATCCTAGTTAATTACTCTTAAAATAAATTAAAAATATCATATTTAATTTAATAAAATTTATAGAGAAACTGTTGAAGATACATACTAGGAAGTTGATTGTAGGAGATGGCTTATGAAAAAAGTAATTATAATAATTTGGTCTTTAAGAAAATAAAAAATCATGTTCCTTTATTACTAAGTTTCAGAATGTAAATATCAGCTGTATATTAATTCACTCGTCCAAAGTTTATTGAATATCACCTCTCCTTCTGACACTGTGTAGGCTCTGGGGTCTCCAACAGGGAATGGAACCCAGAATAGTGTACTACACAAGTACATTTAGGTCTGTACTCAATAGAAAAATGACAGAGGAAACATTTAAAAGTAAGCCCAACAGAGCTGGAGTTAGGAAAGAGGAAATACCTGGTTAGGGGCATCAGCCTTTCCTGGAGGAGGAAGCATTTAATCTGCAACTTGAAGGATGGTTAAGATTTCGACAATTAAAGAGAGGAGGGCTTTCTCCGGAGTTCTAATTAACAGTAAGTGTAAAGGCAGGAGGTAAAAATCTCAGGAAGTATGCAAGAAGAAGCAGCATGGGGAATTTCCTTGTCATGGTATTGTGTACAGACTCCTACTATCCTCATACTTCTCAGATGAGATTATGGGTTGAGTGATTTCTAAGCAATGAGGAAATTTGAGAAGGTCTTTTTTTTCTTCTTCTTTTTTCTCCTTCGTGATAAATTATTTCCCCAGTTTTTTGTTTTTAATTCTCGGAAGCGTATTAGCAAAAACCAATTACATTCTTGCACTGCTCTGATCTATTTTCTATACAGCAGCAGCCAGAGAACTTTTTTAAAGGCAAATGTGAGGATCTCACTTCTCTGCTTAAAACTCATCAGTGTTTTCTCGTTTTACAGTTCCTGAAATAAAATAAAGTAAAATAAAGCAATAAAGGAAAGGAAAGGAAAATAAAACTTAACAAAGTTTGATCTGACTCAGAGCCTCTGAAAAAGTTCTTTTCTCTATCAAAAAACTTTTCCTCCTCAATTTGCCACACTAGCAATGATTTACCATCATCAGATATCAGTAAATGTCAGTTTCTCAAATATTTCTTCCCTGATTCATCTAATTTAAATGAACTTTTCTTTTAAGTCTCTCTTATGGGGTCCCCAGTCTTTCTGTTTCCCCTTACTTATCACAACTTGTAATTGTATGTTCACATATGTGTTTACTTATATGATGATTCTGATTACCCACTCCCACATCTCCTACCCAGGTAGACTAGAAGCTCCCTTAAAAAGGGCACAATTTTAGGTTTGATTGACCATCGTAGACCCAATACCCAACATACCATCTGAAGGAAAGGTGGTTTGCAACAAACATCAGTTGAATAAATCACTTTACATTCCTGAAATCATTTTTCATATTCTGAAACATAATCATAAAATTACATAATTTCTTTAAGTGGATTATTATGACTCCTGTTTTCATTGAAATCTAAGCCAAGATTATTACTTTCAATTAAAGGGGAAAATATTTCTTGATCATCAAACTCTCTGTCGAAGTAAATGTAACATGCTGATTTGATTAGCAATACCCTTTCTGTATTCAGCTTTACTGTCCCAAGCATCTGGGCATCCAGCAGAAAGTCTTTAAAGTTATAACAGTACATTTTCTTCTTCAGTTCTGGAAATACACACACACACACACACATACACACACGCACACACACAAAGCTATATGGAAATACACACACACGCACACGCACACACACACACAAAGCTATATGGAAATACACACACACACACAAAGCTATATAAGTATGAAGGTTGACATTCCACTTGGTTGTTAGCCTTACAACCATAGAAAATGGCTAAAGTGAAGGACCACAGGGATGAAAATGAAAGTAGGATGAGGAAGGTAAATGCTAAGATTCTATTTTTAATATTCCTGAGTCATACTGAATTATGGAACCTGAGTAGCTGAATCTCATAGAGAGCTAGAAATCATAGAGTGTGGCAGACCGGATTTTCCAAAAATCTATCCTATCTCACATTCTTATCTTCACATAACTTTTACACTGATCAAAAGGAGGGCGTCTATGAACCACCTCCTTGAATATGGGTGGGCTTCACACTCACTTGGAACCCACAGAATGAGACACAAGATAACCTGTGTGACTTGAGAGGCTAGGTCAGAAAAGGTGGTCCTGTTTCTACATACATTCATATTGCAACAGTGCCACAGAAAGAAAGTGATTAAAATAAGAGGTGAAAATCATTTCAAATCACGTTCTTACATTTTTCTTTTTCTTCTATCATACCTACTTAACTAAAGAGATAAAACTTTTCCCACTTTCTCCATCATCACTTGCCAGATTTCATCATTTAAAGGAAGCCCTTGCTTTTGAATCTTCCCAGCTGAAGCCCCAGACATTACGGAGCAGAGTCAACCCTTCCATGCCATCACTTTTCCAAATTCCTGACCCACAGAATTCATGAGAATAATAAAATGGCTGTCATCTTACATCGCTAAATTAGGGGTGGTTTGTCAAACAGACAAATTTTACTGTTTAGCATGACATACAAATCTCTTATGATTTAAGTTACCCTTGTAGTATCATTTTTTTCTTTGCTTAACTCACCTGGGTCATAAGAAGTAAAAGTAGTACTTGCTCTTTGGTTGAGGCTTCTGTTTTCATCTTTGCAACACCCTCTAACTTGAGCTCCCTCCTGCACAAGAGATGGAGTCTAACCCAGAAAAACAGTTCCAAAGTTAGGTGCTTCTGCCTGTGGACAGGTATGACGTAGCGATAGCTATGCATTTTTCTGATTCTAAGTACTTTTCAGATATATTCTCTGTGCAGTACTTGAGACCATACTTTTCACCCCAGAAAATCTCAGGGCTAATGTTTGCCTGAAATAAAACGGGCTTGCTTAGCTTAGAGAGTATTGGTTCTAGTCTATCTAGCTAAACATTCCCTTTCTGGATGGGTAGCGCTTCCTTGCCTTACATAACTCATTTTTCCATAAAAATCTAGATTATTTTAGGTTTTGTAGGCCATAGGTGACAGTGCTCATACAGGAATAACAGAACAGAAGCAAACCTGAACACTAAGCCTCCCCTTCTTTGTCAGACCCCCTCTCCAGTGGCTGACTCTGTTCAGAACTGCTCCAACCTGGCTTCCTAATTGGAACCTTGCCTGAACATGACCATTGATTTCTGTGTCCTTCTCTTCAGCCTTGGAGTCTGCAGTTTTGCCTAGTCTGATTACTTGATATATTTATCCATCCACCTATGAATATAAAAACACCATTTTGTTTCTTTACCAGAAGTGGATTCGCTTAAGGTCCCTAGATCTGTTTTTTTATCTGTGAATGAAAGAGTTAGACAACATGCCATGGTTTCTACCTCATTAGAACTCACGCACTTGGGAGTCCTGAGCCAGCATGTACCCTGAGGCTACCATGCTATTATGAAGGCAAGCCACATGGAGAGGCCAAGTATAGGTACTCTGGCTGGCAGTCTTGGTTTTCCAGTCCTCCTTGCCAAGGACCAGATACTTGAATGAATAAGCCTTCAGATGATTCCAGTTTCTACTCCTCAAAGCAGTCCTAAAAATTGAATATGATTATGACCCTTAATTTTTTTTCCGTTGAATAACATTACCTATAAGAATATTTTCCAATGATATGGGCCCTAGAGTCATGTAGAATTATAAGCATACCAAACACAAAATTATCTGTACCATATTAAACTTGCAGTCAGCATCATATTCAATTTGCAGGTGAATTTTTTGCCTGGGTTCTATCTTTGTGCATGTAACTTACATTTTAGTAGCAATAAAGCAAGCCGTAACATGCAATGAATAACTTTTCATTAGCTTTTATTTGAATCATGGTTTAAAGTTACTTTATTTTGGAATAATATTTTTTAAATTATCCATTGAATTTTTCATTCATAATCATTCTTAAAACTCTCTACCCACTCAGGTTGAGACATGCATCATGGAAAGGGATAACCTCAGCCAAGACAGGATCAATTATTTTTGTTCAGTTTTAAACTCCCCAAATAATCTTCTGAAGCTCATTTAAGGTGCAAAAATTGTGAAAGATATGGCTTTAAGCGTAAGATTTTGTTGAGAGAAAAAAATAGCATACCTACTTGTATTAATCGTGTTTGTTATTTTCTAAAATTTATGACGCTTTGAAATTTGGGCCATTGCAGATACTGCAAAGACTGTCCCTCCCAGGATTAGCCAATGCCTAGAGTTAGCCAACGACTCCCCTGAGATGTGGCTTTCATGTGCAAATCGACCAATCCAGAGGGTGTACTCTCCTACTACCTCCTTTAACAAACTCTCACAGGTTGAGCCACTATCCATCTGCCCTAGTATCACCTCAGGTCCAGGCACCAGGCAACTAGGGGCTATCCCTACACCCCAGAGCCTGTTGAAATGATTCACTCCAGCCAATCCTAAAGCTGTTTAGCCCAATTACCTTGCCTTGCCCATTACTTCTCACGAAAACCACAGTGAAGCCTTTTGCCCACATTTTCCCTTATTCCTCTGTCTCCTGACCAGCACTGCTGCTTCCCCATGTGGCCCTGCATGCCTCCTGTTTCTGGGGATCTGTGAGTATAAACTTCTTCCTTCATGACAGTCGTTTCCACGTCTGTGTGTCTTACCGTACATGATTGAAACAAATCTAGGGTACCTCTTAGAATAAGACTCTAGACGTCAAACTTTGGAGAACTGATCATAGAGTTTTTACTTTGTATCACAAGGTGGACAGATTCCTTTCTCAAGTCCCACTTCAGCCTATCCAGGCGGGTCTAATGCTTCTCAAAACTACTTCCCAAGAAAAGTGAAGGAATAAGTACAGTTCATTGGGGAATCCAGTCTGGTTGAATACTATTTTGAGTGATTTGGAGCAGTCAACTTTAAACAAAAAGAGACACTCGTTCTGTGGTTTTCAGGACAAAGCAGAGTTTCTCCTTCCCACAAATATATATGTGGCTTTTGAACCCCTATCTTCCTTGGGGGCTTGTTTTGGCTCATGAATCCCTCCCATAATTATCTCCTGCTCAATGATTAATCAACCTTCAAAAAAATATTTTATGAACATCAAGATGAAAACAAAACAAAATACCTTTCTGTTTGAGTATTTGGGATAAGTGAGTCTTCTAAAGCACGGGACTTGGGGCACAGCCCCCCATGTCTGGGACTCAAGGAGGTATTGGCTCTATTAGATGTTGCATCTTATGAAAAAGCTATATCATTTAAGACAATATAATATTGCTGAAATGATGGAACTTAAAATGCAGAAACAGACCCAGGCATTTATAAAAATTTGTTAATTGAAAATGTATGAGAAAAGGTTGTGCATTCAATAAATGGTTCTTGGACAATTACTTAGTCCCGTGGAAGAAGCCCAGACCTGGGTGCCACAACTTGCACGATGTCTCTTCTTCCACATTTTATTGATCAAAGCAAGTCACCAAGCCACCCCCAGTTCAACAGAGTGGAGAAATAGGATCTACCTTTTGAGAGAGGAGCAGCGGTGCCGTATGACACAGTGGCATGGACAGAGGGAGACTTGAGTCATTAAGGGGGGAGTTGCCAGATTTAGCAAATAAAAATACAAGAAGCCCAGTTAAATTTGAATTTCAGAAAAACAATACATTCTTCGTATAAATGAGTCCCAAATATTACACAGGATAAACATATACTAAAAAATTCATTGTTTATCTGATTCCAAATTTAACTGGGCATCCTGTATTTTGTCTTACAGCACTAATTAATGGCCATTATTAAAATGTGTACCACAAACATGGGCTTTTAACTCATACATAAAACAGTCATATCTTGATTTAGGAAATATCAATCAATAAATATTCCTAAAAGTATATTACAAAGAAACATGTTAAAGTGTAGGTTTCCAGGAGTTTAGAGCTCTTTATAAATATTAACAGCTTATCTGCAGAGGACAGCAAGACCAGAAGAGTGATTTCTATTTAGCTATGCCATTATCTTTAGATGCTTGATTCCTCCATTTATCAGTTTATTAAATGTACAAGGCAGATTACCAACTCATTCACATTCCTTCTCACTCTCACATCTTTCCCCAGTACATTGAGAGACTGAAGAACTATTCATCCAATCATAAAAGTGATGTTCCAGCATTGCTATGGTGAACAGATATTTCCAAGCACTCTCCTGGTTTATATCCAAGGATATTGTCCCTCAGGTCTCACCTTCCAGGCTGCACAGGACCTGTTCTGATCTCACTAATGAGTGGAAAAACTCAGTGTCTCTGAAGCTCCACAGTCCATCACACAGGAAACTTGTTCAATGGAGCAGAACAGCTTTCCAGGAAGATATGATAGATTTTATATTTCTTAAAGAACCTTATTCTGGCAAAAATAATACCACCTCATATTTATTTTTAACTCCAATTTCTGTACTTCTGACTTTCAGTCATGATTTTATGGAATACCTTTCGGGTGTGTAATCATGCACTGGTTTGGGGATACTTGAAACCTTTGTCCTTAAGGAATACTATTTAATAGATGAGAAAAACATCATGAACAGAAATACAAATATATAAAGACAACAGTATAGAAGTCATTTTTCTAAGAGCTAAAGAACAGGGATGGCTAATATTCAAAAACGCTTTAGTGAAGTAGGAGGATAGTAAACTGAGATTTAATGGAGGGGATTGTGTGACAGGCTGAGCAGGAAGAAGAAAACTGGCAGAGACTACTGGTTGTTCTGCAAGATCTAGTCTCCCCCTTTTTTCTAGTTATATAACCCTCAGGCTTTTGCTGGGTATGTGGCCACCTGGAATAAAGACTACATTTCCCAGACTCCATTGCAACTAGATGTGGTCCTGTGGTTAAGTTTTATCCAATGCAGTGTAAACCTGAGAACACGGTGTGTAATTTCCTGGAAAACATCCTTAGCAGGAAGGGGACTGCCTGTTCTTCAGCCTTTCCTACTTCTTTCTGGCTGAAACGCTGACAAGATGGGAGCAGCACGAGTAGCCTGCTTGAAACATGAGGTAGAAACATGAAGTAGAATGCTGAGGGTGATGGAATGGCAAGACCAAAGGAATATTGGTCTCTAGCACCATGCAGTGCCATCCCGCTCACCCTCAGTGCTTACCTCCAGATTTCATTTCCATAACTTAGAAATGAACATCTATCTTATTAAAGCCCTGCCTTAGGGATTTTCTACAAAATAAAATAGTATCTACTCATTACAGATATATAGCTTAATGGGAAAATCAACTGCTTAATAGGAAATCAAAACTATGGTTACCGGAATATATTTCCGAAAAGGAGTGATCTTGTAAAACAGTCAGAAGCTTGTTATTCCCCAGGGCCATTCAGGTAGATTTCCAATTGAAGAGCAAGGCGATGTGGAAAATATTCAAGACCAGCTCTAAATGAGCCTGTCATTGAAGAGATTCATTTGCAAGAAGAGATCATAGGGTCAAAAAAGAAAAGTAAGGATCGTTTGCATCGAAATAGATCCAGCCAATTCCTACCTACAAATCGGTCTGAAAATAAGTACAAGTCAAAGTTGCAGTGAAATTAAATATAACTTCTGACCAATCTCTCTTAGCCTTTTAAAGATGGCTGTAATTGAGTTGTAGAATAGCCAGGAAAACATCTTACATGGCACACCATTTTCCTGAATATCAGTCTACACGATGATAAGATAATTAAATTACACTACTTTTAACAAAACCTAATTTTCTGGAAGTTTAACTTGTTCTTTTTTTTCCCCAACTGACAAAGCCCAAAATAAACATGAAAAGTTGAGCATTACTTAGCAATTTGAACAAATATCAGTATTTATTTCAAACACACTTAATTTGCAGAAATTTCTATTACCATTATCAAGCCATTGATAGGATCCTCCAATCAAATAATTCTATAAAGCACAGAATAGATATTCCTTAATCTTTTCATTATTTTTGACTTTTTGCTTTTAAAGTAGTATTAGTTTACTAGACTGATATTTTCAACTTCCTAGATAGTATCATGTTTTTTCTCTTTAATTTCTACGTATATTTTTCCACAAAGAATTTTACAGGCCGCTGGAAACTTTCACTCTAATACTTTATGTTATGGTTTTTATATTCAGGAAAGATATTTCTGTGGCTCACATTTTGGAGACCTTCCAGGTGGGAGGCCAGTGATCGCGGTTCCAGCAAACCATAGGGCAGGATGGAGCTGATCAAGGTCTTCACACTTCCTCCCATGGGCAGTGAGCAAGGTGGGCCACACTGATGCTAGTAGGACTGGGGAAGTGGCAAAACTCACTCAGTTCCATAGAATCAATAAAACGAGACGTTGAAAACAGACCCACAAGATAAACCCTTCTGTAAATATATGATTCAAATATTCCCATCTTTTTTTTTTAACATCTTTATTGGAGTATAATTGCTTTACAATGGTGTGTCAGTTTCTGATTTATAACAAAGTGAATCAGTTATACATATACATATGTCCCCATATCCCTTCCCTCGTGCATCCCCCTCCCTCCCACCCTCCCTATCCCACCCCTCTAGGTGGTCACAAAGCACTGAGCTGATCTCCCTGTGCTATGCGGCTGCTTCCCACTAGCTATCTATTTTACGTTTGGTAGTATATATATGTCCATGCCACTCTCTCGCTTTGTTCCAGCTTACCCTTCCCCCTCCCCGTATCCTCAAGTCCATTCTCTAGTAGGTCTGAATTTTTATTCCCATCTTGCGCCTAGGTTCTTCCGACCATTTTCTTTTCTTTTTTTCAAATTCCATATATATGTGTTAGCATACGGTATTTGTTTTTCTCTTTCTGACTTACTTCACTCTGTATGACATTCTCTAGGTCCATCCACCTCAATACAAATAACTCAGTTTCGTTCCTTTTATGGCTGAGTAATATTCCATTGTATATATGTGCCACATCTTCTTTATCCATTCATCTGTTGATGGACACTTAGGTTGCTTCCATGTCCTGGCTATTGTATATAGAGCTGCAATGAACATTTTGGAACATTATTCTTTTTGAATTATGGTTTTCTCAGGGTATATGCCCAGTAGTGGGATTGCTGGGTCGTATGGTAGTTCTATTTTTAGTTTTTTAAGGAACCTCCATACTGCTCTCCATAGTGGCTGTATCAATTTACATTCCCACCAACAGGGCAAGAGGGTTCCCTTTTTTCCACACCCTCTCCAGCATTTATTGTTTGTAGATTTTTTGATGATGGCCATTCTGACCGGTGTGAGATGATATCTCATTGTAAATTTGATTTGCATTTCTCTAATGATTAATGATGTTGAACATTCTTTCATGTGTTTGTTGGTAATCTGTACATCTTCTTTGGAGAAATGTCTATTTAGGTCTTCTTCCCATTTTTGGATTGGGTTGTTTGTTTTATTGATATTGAGCTGCATGAGTCACTTGTATGTTTTGGAGATTAATCCTTTGTAAGTTGCTTCATTTGAAAATATTTTCTCCCATTCTGAGGGTTGTCCTTTCACTTGTTTATGGTTTCCTTTGCTGTGCAAAAGCTTTTAAGTTTCATTAGGTCCCATTTGTTTATTTTTATTTCCATTTCTCTAGGAGGTGGGTCAAAAAGGATCTTGCTGTGATTTATGTCATAGAGTGTTCTGCCTATGTTTTCCTCTAAGAGTTTGATGGTATCTGGCCTTACATTTAGGTCTTTAATCCCTTTTGAGTTTATTTTTGTGTACGGTGTTAGGGAGTGTTCTAATTTCATTCTTTTACATGTAGCTGTCCAGTTTTCCCAGCACCACTTACTGAAGAGGTTGTCTTTTCTCCACTGTATATTCTTGCCTGCTTTATCAAAGATAAGGTGACCATATGTGCGTGGGTTTGTCTCTGGGCTTTCTATCCTGTTCCATTGATCTATATTTCTGTTTTTGTGCCAGTACCATACTGTCCTGATTACTGCAGCTTTGTAGTATAGTCTGAAGTCAGGGAGCCTGATTCTTCCAGCTCCGTTTTTCTTTCTCAAGATTGCTTTGGCTATCCGGTGTCTTTTGTGTTTCCATAGAAATTGTGAAATTTTTTGTTCTAGTTCTGTGAAAAATGCCAGTGGTATTTTGATAGGGATTGCATTGAATCTGTCGATTGCTTTGGGTAGTAGAGTCATTTTCACAATGTTGATTCTTCCAATCCAAGAACATGGTATATCTCTCCATCTGTTGGTATCATCTTTAATTTCTTTCATCAGTGTCTTATAATTTTCTGCATACAGGTCTTTTGTCTCCTTAGGTAGGTTTATTCATCGATATTTTTTGTTGTTGTTGTTGCAGTGGTAAATGGGAGTGTTTTCTTAATTTCACTTTCAGATTTTTCATCACTAGTGTATAGGAGTGCCAGAGATTTCTGTGCATTACTTTTGTATCCTGCTACTTTACCAAATTCATTGATTAGCTCTAGTAGTTTTCTGGTAGCATCTTTAGGATTCTCTATGTATAGCATCATGTCATCTGCAAACAGTGACAGATTTATTTCTTCTTTTCCAATTTGGAGTCCTTTTGTTTCTTTTTCTTCTCTGATTGCTGTGGCTAAAACTTCCAAAACTATGTTGAATAAAGTGGTGAGAGTGGGCAACCTTGTCTTGTTCCTGATCTTAGTGGAAATGGTTTCAGTTTTTCACCATTGAGGATGATGTTGTCCGTGAGTTTGTCATATATGGCCTTTATTATGATCAGGAAAGTTCTCTCTATGCCTACATTCAGGAGGGTTTTTATCATAAATGGGTGTTGAACTTTGTCGAAAGCTTTCTCTGCATCTATTGAGATGACCATATGGTTTTTCTCCTTCAATTTGTTAATATGGTGTATCACATTGATTGATTTGCAAATATTGAAGAATCCTTGCATTCCTGGGATAAACTCCACTTGATCATGGTGTATGATCCTTTTAATGTGCTGTTGGATTCTGTTTGCTAGTATTTTGTTGAGGATTCTTGCATCTATGTTCATCAATGATATAGGCCTGTAATTTTCTTTATTTTGACATCTTTGTCTGGTTTTGGTATCAGAGTGATGGTGGTCTCGTAGAATAAGTTTGGGAGTGTTCCTCCCTCTGCTATATTTTGGAAGAGTTTGAGAAGGATAGGTGTTAGCTCATCTCTAAATGTTTGATAGAATTCGCCTGTGAAGCCATCTGGTCCTGGGCTTTTGTTTGTTGGAAGATTTTTAATCACAGTCTCAATGTCAGTGCTTGTGATTGGTCTGTTCATATTTTGTAGTCCTTCCTGGTTCAGTCTCGGGAGGTTGTGCTTTTCTAAGAATGTGTCAATTTCTTCCAGGTTGTCCATTTTATTGGCATAGAGTTGCTTGTGTAATCTCTCATGATCCTTTGCATTTCTGCAGTGTCAGTTGTTACTTCTCCTTTTTCATTTCTAATTCTATTGATTTGAGTCTTCTCCCTTTTTTTCTTGATAAGTCTGGCTAATGGTTTTTCAATTTTGTTTATCTTCTCAAAGAACCAGCTTTTAGTTTTATTGATCTTTGCTATCGTTTCCTTCATTTCTTTTTCATTTATTTCTGATCTGATATTTATGATTTCTTTCCTTCTGCTAACTTTGGGGTTTTTTTGTTCTTCTTTCTCTAATTGCTTTAGGTGTAAGTTTAGGTTGTTTATTTGAAATGTTTCTTGTTTCTTAAGGTAGGCTTGTATAGCTATAAACTTCCCTCTTAGAACTGCTTTTGCTGCATCCCATAGGTTTTGCGTCATTGTGTTTTCATTGTCATTTGTTTCTAGGTAGTTTGTGATTTCCTCTTTGATTTCTTGAGTGATCTCTTGGTTATTAAGTAGTGTGTTGTTTAGCCTCCATGTGTTTGTATTTGTTACAGATTTTTTCCTGTAATTGGTACCTAGCCTCATAGCGTTGCGGTCAGAAAAGATACTTGATATGATTTCAATTTTCTTAAATTTACCAAGGCTTGATTTGTGACCCAAGATATGATCTATCCTGGAGAATGTTCCGTGAGCACTTGAGAAGAATGTGTATTCTGTTGTTTTTGGATGGAATGTCCTATAAATATCAGTTAAGTCCATCTTGTTTAATGTATCATTTAAGGCTTGTGCTTCTTTTCATTTTGAATGATCTGTCCATTGGTGAAAGTGGGGTGTTAAGGTCCCCTACTATGATTGCGTTACTGTCGATTTCCCCTTTTATGGCTGTTAGTATTTGCCTTATGTATTGGGGTGCTCCTATGTTGGGTGCATAAATATTTATAATTGTTATATCTTCTTCTTGGATTGATCCCTTGATCATTATGTAGTGTCCTTCTTTGTCTCTTGTAATAGTCTTTGTTTTAAAGTCTATTTTGTCTGATATGAGAATTGCCACTCCAGCTTTCTTTTGATTTCCATTTGCATGGAATATCTTTTTCCATCCTCTCACTTTCAGTCTGTATGTGTCCCTAGGTCTGAAGTGGGTCTCTTGTAGAGAGCATATATGTGGGTCTTGTTTTTGTATCCATTCAGCCAGTCTATGTCTTTTGGTTGGAACATTTAATCCATTTACCTTTAAGGTAATTATCAATATGTATGTTCCTATTACCATTTTCTTAATTGTTTTGGGTTTATTATTGTAGGTCTTTTCCTTCTCTTGTGTTTCCTGCCTAGAGAAGTTCCTTTAGCATTTGTTGTAAAGCTGGTTTGATGGTGCTGAATTCTTTTAGCTTTTGCTTGTCTGTAAAGCTTTTAATTTCTCCGTCGAATCTGAATGAGATCTTTGCCAGGTAGAGTAATCTTGGTTGTAGGTTCTTCCCTTTCATGACTTTAAGTATATCATTCCACTCCCTTCTGGCTTGTAGAGCTTCTACTGAGAAATCAGCTGTTAACCTTATGGGAGTTCCCTTGTATATTATTTGTCATTTTTCCCTTGCTGCTTTCAATAATTTTTCTTTGTCTTTCATTTTTGCCAATTTGATTACTATGTGTCTTGGCGTGTTTCTCCTTTGATTTATCCTGTATGGTACTCTCTGTGCTTCTGGACTTGATTAACTATTTCCTTTTCCATATTAGGGAAGTTTTCAACTATAATCTCTTCAAATATTTTTTCAGTCCCTTTCTTTTTCTCTTCTTCTGGGACCCCTATAATTGGAATATTGGTGCATTTAATGTTGTCCCAGAGGTCTCTGAGACTGTCCTCAGTTGTTTTTATTCATTTTTCTTTATTCTCCTCTGCAGTAGTTATTTCCACTATTTTATCTTCCAGGTCACTTATCCGTTCTTCTGCCTCAGTTATTCTGCCATTCATCCCTTCTAGAGAATTTTTAATTTCATATATTGTGTTGTTCATCTCTCTTTGCTTGCTCTTTAGTTCTTCTATGTCCTTGTTAAACGTTTCTTGTATTTTCTCCATTCTATTTCCAAGATTTTGGATCATCTTTACTATCATTATTGTGAATTCTTTTTCAGGTAGGCTTCCTGTTTCCTCTTCATTTGTTAGGTCTTGTGGGGTTTTGCCTTGCTGCTTCATCTGCTGTGTGTTTTTCTGTCTTCTCATTTTGCTTAACTTACTGTGTTTGGGGTCTCCTTTTTGCAGGCTGCAGGTTCATAGTTCCCATTGTTTTTGGTGTCTGTCCCCAGTGGCTAAGGTTGGTTCAGTGGTTTGTGTAGGCTTCCTCATGGAGGAGACTAGTGCCTGTGTTCTGGTGGATGAGGCTGGATCTTGTCTTTCTGGTGGGCAGGTCCACGTCTGGTGGTGTGTTTTGGGGTGTCTGTGATTTATGATTATTATGATTTTAGGCAGCCTCTATGCTAATGGATGTGTTTGGGTTCTTGTCTTGCTAGTTGTTTGGCATAGGGTATCCTGCACTGTAGCTTGCTGTTCATTGAGTGGAGCTGGGTCTTGGTGTTGAGATGAAGATCTCTGGTAGATTTTCACTGTTTGATATTACGTGGAGCTGGGATATCTCTTGTGGACACCTGGCTGGAGCACCAAGAGCCTGTCCTCCACACAGTTCAGCAAATATTCCCAACTTAATATGAAGTCTGGTATTAAAACCTGTTGAGCCTAACATTGTTTTTAGAGGGTGGTGAGGCAAAATAATAAACCAAATAGACAAATAGAGGACCCTAAGATGCCCAAATATTCATATATTTTTATATATCTATTTATAGAACACCTGGTCAAGTCACTATCTGGAAAACAGCATCTCTGTTTTCTCACCATCTCCACTTGCTCAAATCACTCTTAAGGGCAATCAATAATGGCTTAGTTTATCAGTTCTTGTTTAACATGACCTTTCTGCAGCCTCTGACAACGATGGATTATCCCTACTTCCAGAAAAATCTCTTCTGTCTTGGCTTCTGTAGAACTATTTTCTGTTTATTTCTTACCTCTCTGAGCAATCCTTCTAAGTCTGCTTTGCTGGCAGTCCCTGAAGTGTTAATGGTCCCCAGGGTCTTGATCATAGCATTGCCATGCTCGCTGATTTCCCATGGTTCAAGTGCTACTCATCTGTTAAAGAATTCCAATTCTCGGGCTTCCCTGGTGGCGCAGTGGTTGAGAGTCTGCCTGCCGATGCAGGGGACATGGGTTCGAGCCCCGGTCCGGGAGGATCCCACATGCCGCGGAGCGGCTGGGCCTGTGAGCCATGGCCACTGAGCCTGTGCGTCTGGAGCCTGCCCGCGTATCGAAAAAAAAAAAAAAAGAATTCCAATTCTTGATATTATCAGTCTCAGCATACACTTCCAAGATTCATTGCTATAATAACTGTTGTATTCGGGATTTTTTTTTCACTTGAACACCCCAAAGAAACCAAATCTGTTCAAAGCCAGACTTATTTCCTAAATCTCTTCCCTCCCTCACTCCATCTTCATCCAGCCACAAAATCCTATTTATTCTACAGGCTAAATATCCATATCCATTGTTCTCTTTTCTCTCCATTTTCACTGATTCTTGTTCAGCAGTCAGCTGGACCACTGCAAAGATTAAAAGAGGAAACAAACAAAAACCTTCTAAATAGCTCTCCTGCTTTTAATTTCATACCATTTCCATTATACAACAGTTTATGTGATCCTTCTGAAATGTCTAATATGGTCACTTTCCTATTTGAAATCTTACAATGGCTTTTCTTCACCTGTAGGTCAACATCCATATGCCTCGAGGGTACAAGATGCCATTTGTACTCTGAATTCATCTTCATTTCTGGGTTCATCTACCACTCTTCCCACACTCACCCATGCTTCAGCCTCCTTGAACTCTTATGTTCACTACGTGTACTACAGTGTCTCTTTCCTCTGTGCCTTTGCACATGCTGTTATCACTGATGGAAAGTTTCTCCCTTCTTTTTCTACTTGGAAAATTCCTCTTTTAAGATTCATGAAAATACCCTTTGTTCTATGGCTATGTCATAGCCTCTTCTCCTGTGCAGTATGAGATATCCCCTTTCTTGAGTTCCTTTGCATTTTGTACATGTTTTCATTGCAGCAATTTACACAATGATTTGGAAGCACTTCTTTACATGTACATGTTTGCTTTATGAGGAAAGGAACCATGTCTTATTCATTTTTCTATGACCGACACCAGGCATACTGCCTGGTGCTCAAAAGATGTTTGCTTTATTAATATTAAGCAGAGAAGGGGATATTCAGATAAAAAACATATGGCCCTTGATTTCAAGGAAATATGTTAAATATCTAAAGATGTATCATGGAAAAAGTATAAAATAGATTTGCTTTTATTCCACCAGAGAGTAGAACTAGTAAAATTTACAAAGAAGCAAATTTTTGTTTAATAAAATAAAGTACTCTCTAATTCTTGGAATTATCCAACAACCAAACAGGAAGTTCCAAGAGTTAGTAAGTTTCCCATTACTAGATTCAAGCTGAAACTAAATGGTCTAATCAACCAGAAGGAGGGCTGTATTCAATATTTGTAACGGATGAGGGCTTAGACCTCTGTAAATCTGATGTCGCTCTATGAAAAAAAAAAAAAGACATGTTTTGAATGATTCTGAAATAGTTTTTGAGGAAATAAGATTATTTGATATCTCTGCTGTGATTCTGTATTTTTAAATATTAAATTTAATTTAAGTTCAGTGTGCTTATAATGCGTTCACTGAAATTTTATTCCACAATATTCTGGGAAAGCACAACTAGAGACATTGTACTGGAGTTATCTGGGGGAAAGCAATAAATATCTACTTAGGAAACATGGACATAGGAGTCAGACAAATGGAGGTCAAATAGCACCTTTGTTACCAATAAAGATGAACAGCTTTGTTACTGATAAGCTGCATTCTTCTGCAGGCCTAATAAATAACACTGCATGAAAGATACTCAAACCCCACCCCCAAAAAGATGCAAGCTTCCCCTGTGGTGCTGCCAGAGGGCAAAAAGCAGAGCAGCAGAAATATCGTGAGGACCCAGAAAACATTAAGCCAGCCCTGCTTTGTTCCTTCCCCATTTTCAACGATCAGTGGAGGGTAGTGAGTGAGGGGGTGGAGAGAAGCTAGATACGCTTCTTTTACAAATCCTTCTAGAGAGCTGAGAGGAATGCTGGTCCTCTCTATGAAGAGGAAATGAAGACCAGGGAAGAAGAGTCTTAATAACATCTCAATATGAAGAGCTTCAGAAAGCACTAAACTAAAAGGAAAACATGGCAGAAAGTCTGATATGTATGAAATATTTTCACACTTAACTAAGGCACACTTATTAAGGCAAGGAAACTTCTGCATAGTTTAATATGGTTACAAAGACCTGGACGTGAGGCATTTTGAACTAGTTAATAATAACCAAGTGATTTAGGGAATTATTCGTTAACCATTAATAAATACCCACCCCACCCCACCCCCCAGATCCCTCATCTTTGGTTAATTTCCAACAGTTGTATGTCAGAGGCCTTGGCACTTGATAATAAGCATTTATGCCCATAATGTAAGGACCAAAAATATTTTGCTTCTGGGTCATTAAACTTTTTAGAATAATAAGCCATTCCCTCCCAGCCTCTCTCTTTGGTAGAACGCCATCCAGGAATGTGTTCCCTATCGGAATTCATGGGGGAAATAAAGCAGTGCTCTTATTAAGGAAATCCATTTCCTCCAAAAGGATAAAGTATGACAAGGACTGTTTTTCCAACTTAATGTAAATTTCATAATATCAGCAGTGCGCCGTGCAAACTGCCAAATGGAAAGGCGGTCGCACACCCTATCCACAGGATATACGGGCTCAGAAAGGACGGGATTACGTGCCCGCAGGGAGACACATTCCCCCCCCCACCCCCCCCCCGCCAACCTCCAGCTCTCTAAGCTCTGTACGGGTGAATCTACTCCTATCTCTTGAAGGCTTAGCCTTTATTAGATACCTTCTTTCAGGACAGCTAAAACGATGAGAGGTTTTGGGGTTATTTTTCTTTCCTGTCGCTCTCTCTTCACAGATACAGCACCAGTGATTGAAAAGCCTGGCCTGCAAATCCGACAGTTCAACTTATCTAGGTCTATCTCGAAGTACAGGTCAACATTATCTCAGCCTGCATCCTGTGTAATTATAGTGTTTGGCTGGCATTGCTGAACAGGGGCTGAAATCCATCAGGTTCTAGTTAATCTGCCTTGAGTAACCACAGCTGGTTGGCCGGAAGAAAATAATTATGAAATAACTTGTGTGTCTTAATAATAAAGATTACTGATATGCAGGGCAAGATGGATCTAAGGTTAACCTTTTCCTCTATATGAAGGCTCTGTATAATGTGAGGCAAAGGAATTCTACTGTAAAGTCTTCTCAGTTTCATATTTTGTGCCTCCTCCTTTCTTTTCACCCTTACCTAATTTCCCACCAGTCCTGAATTTTTATTACTTTTCAGTAAAACACACACATTAACGTTTTGGATGTTTTCCAAACAGACCAAACTAGAAATTTAATGGACATGAGATCAGCTTCCTTCTTTTTAATTAGGCTTCAAACTTAATCTTGTCTTGTTTTATTAAGAATCAGTTTACCTTTCTAACGTTGAGGCTGTGAGTTATTCACACTACAGACAGGATGGTGATGAATTTACGTGGTGATATTAGGTAATATGTCTAGAGATGTGTGGCACGGTGCAACCGGTGTATTCAACACATGAAACAGACTTGTAGGTGGGGGGAAACTCCCCATCACTATCTGTACAACATGAACAAATTAAGCACACTCCCAATCCAATAATTTTGACCTCTTCCAACAATAAAAGATGATCATAAAATGATTTATTTGACAACTGTGGAAAGCCTGAGGAAGTGGTATGGTGGTTAAGAGCATAGATTCCAGAGTCATACCCAGCTCTGCCACTCACTAGCTGTGTGACTTTGGGCAAATTACTTAACCACTCTGTGCCTAAGCTTTCTCAAGTTTAAAATGGAGATGATAATAATAGTAGCTGTCTCATGTGGTTATCATTAGAATTAAATGAGTTAACGTATCTAAAGCACTTAGGACAGTGCTTAGCATTTAATAAGCATGGTAAGTGTTCACTGTTGATAAAATTAAAACAGTTAAAGAAACAGGACTGGCTGGATCGTGATGCTGTTGGATAGTTAGTAAGAAGGGTTTGCAAGATCTTTAGCTCTAAATTCTTGTGCTTGATATTTGACTTCAGGCTATTAACATTCAACCGGAGGCTCATAAATAAGATGAACTATGGTTAAACCCATCATGTTAATGTGTCCACTCATAAGAAAATAAGAATGCACATAAAAATGGTATGTCGTGGATTTCATTTGGCAGGCTAGGATGAGAGCAAGAGAGGACAAGGGAAGATGATTTGCTACAGGCTGACGAGTCTGGACATGGTGGCTCCTAGGCTCTTCCTTATTCCACCGCTGTCATTGCCCTTAGAGTACATGACTGGGATGACTGTGGAAGTTCCTCCTACAAAGGAACTCATTTTAGTTTCTGGGTTTCCAAGTCCACCTTCGGCATTCATGCCTTGCCTCTTGCACTGACTTTTCTTTCTTCATAATTACATCTCTAATGTAAATGCATCCAGCAGTTATCCGTAATTACATACCTACTGCAGATTCGTGCCAAGTCCCCTTTGTCAATGTTTAAGTCAATTGATGAATACTAAACAAAACTAATACATAGAGACATAAGAAAATCATCAGTGGGGGCTTTGGGGTGAAAAGACATGCTGAGGAGTATGTATTTTGAATAATTTCTCTTCTTTTTCTGCGTGCTTTTTTGGAAATTCCTTTTTAACCAACTTACAATAGCTCTTTTTAATTCTTATGACTCTTATCTGACTTTCTAAAAGATAACAAAGGAAGAACTTTCAGGACAGACTCTAGATGTCCTTTGTGTGTTTGTTTATAAGATTTCAAGACATTATACTCACATTTATGTATTTTTGTTGATCTTGCAATATCTTCCTTTATTTTAGCTGAAGATAATATATAAAAGTCAACAAAACATGTCAAAACACATAGCTACCAAACATAAAATAGATAGCTAGTGGGAAGCAGCCGCATAGCACAGGGAGATCAGCTCGGTGCTTTGTGACCACCTGGAGGGGTGGGATAGGGAGGGTGGGAGGGAGACGCAAGAGGAAAGAGATATGGGAACATATGTATATGTATAACTGATTCACTTTGTTATAAAGCAGAAACTAACACACCATTGTAGAGCAATTATACTCCAATAAAGATGTAAAAAATAAAAAAAAGATTAACAACAAAAAAAGGTCTTCTTTATATACCAAAAAAGTCAGCAATTCATTTGAGAGTCATTATGATGTATTTTATAATCTAAATGAATTTCTGCCTAAGTACCTATTTCTCACCATAGTAAATCTGCATAGCTCTTGTTACTGTCAAAGAAACTTATTCAAGTATCCTAATGGAAAGATGATTTGAGAATAAATGTATTTTAAAAAGTGACTACCACTGTCAATTGAAAGAAAAGAAAAACTTTTATTTGTTAAAGTTTGATACTTGGGGTGGGGCTGGGGAGGAATGCCTGGATTTTCAGTTGTTAAGAAGAGACTTTTTTTCAGCATCATCTTTTCAGACGGAGTTTATAATGGTGGGTTTTAAGATCTCCTTTTGCTCCTGAATTATGTCTCTAAATGTAAGGAAAAGAATACATGAAATTAAATCACTTAGTAAAATATTTAAAAGTCAAACTATTTTAAACATACCATTATGAAAATAGAACTTTCATAAGATCCTCACTTTCTGTTTTTTTTTTTTTTTTTGCAGTGGTCTTTTTTTTCTTTAATAGTATTCAGCGCTGCTTGTGTTTCCATTCCTATAGCAAGCTTCCCTAACATCTGTTTTCCATTTTTCTTTAATTTCCACTCATGACCTTTGGCCTATTCTCTGTGTTTAGAAAAAAACAGTAATTAAAGTTGACATTATCTCTATGCCTTCTCCAAACTGCATAAATTCAAATTTTTAGCTTGCCTTATAGCTAATCACAGGCTTTCTAACCACAGAATCAATTTTTCTATTGTTTAGGAGGAAGTTTCATAATGTTCAAAACTGGGATCTGCAACCCTGGAGTCTGGGCTGGGGTTCTGGGGTGCTGCCAGGGCTTTCAGAGCACGAGAATATTTGTTCTAGATCTGTGGCCACTGTGAAAATTGCTCTGACCTAGTCCAGTGTTCTAGAAAATTCCCAAAGCATGACACATGTGAAGTTCTTTTTATAATTATAGCATTTAGTCTCTCACATGAGACTGAAAAATGTGATACTAATATAGTATGAGAATTATATTGTACATGTCTGAAAAAATATTAGGTAAATGAGCAGGTACTTAATGATCATGCTTAAGAAGCTAAATTATTCACCAAAAGTAATGAGATAGAGAGAAATTGAGTGATGTACTAATGCAGACTACACATTAAAACACAGAAAGCCCGAGCTACACAGAACCCCTGAGTAACAAATATTCTGAATAAATGGGTAAATAGGTGAGGATTACCCAAAGGAGCCCTCCAGTTTTTAATGATGCTGGATGTAACATAATATACCTCCTTCTGGTAACTGAGTTATAACTTACATGCAAAAAAGTACATACATCTTATGTATATAACTGGGTGGATTATCCACATGTATATGCCTGTCCATGCTTTTTTTTTTTTTTTTTTTTTGTGGTACGCGGGCCTCTCACTGTTGTGGCCTCTCCTGTTGCGGAGCACAGGCTCCGGACGCGCAGGCTCAGTGGCCATGGCTCATGGGCCCAGCCACTCCGCGGCATGTGGGATCCTCCCGGACCGGGTCACGAACCCGTGTCCCCTGCATCGGCAGGCGGACTCTCAACCACTGTGCCACCAGGGAAGCCCTGTCCTATGCCTTCTTAAACAAAATATACTTTAAAAAGATTATAGTTTTCTTGATATCCCAAGCTCAGAAATTACTGTGTTTAAATACATAATGCCTTCAAAGTCTAGTGATATGACTTGAACTCTTTGCCCCTCCATTAAAATATGGTTGTACTTTATCTTATTTGGTTCTTTTTGTCTCCGGTAGGTTTTCTGCCTCTTTTTAAATTTTCACTTAGTTATCTTTATATACCTGGACCTAATGTGGAATCAAATAAAATGTTCAACAAAAGTTTATAGTGACAGGGGCTTCCCTGGTGGCGCAGTGGTTGAGAGTCCGCCTGCCGATGCAGGGGACACGGGTTCGTGACCCGGTCCGGGAGGATCCCACGTGCCACGGAGTGGCTGGGCCCGTAAGCCATGGCCACTGAGCCTGCGCGTCCGGAGCCTGTGCTCCGCAACGGGAGAGGCCACAACAGTGAGAGGCCCGCGTACTGGAAAAAAAAAAAAAAAAGTTTATAATAAAAGTTTATAGTAACAAATTGACAATAGGACGTCCAGGCTTGAGGGCATTGTATGCCTAGTGAAAGTGAATAACATCGAGTATTTTTGTCCTAAAGAAACAAATATTAGTAATGTTAATGAGTTTTTAGGGGTTGCAAAATATCTTGCTCATTCAAACTGGGGTAAGACTTGCTACATTAACGTTTTGTAAGTTCTACTGACTATAGAACTGCTGTACTACTGATAGGATCTTGAGCTACAACAACACCTAGAAAGGCTCAGTCATTCCAAACCTAATAGAGACCCCAAGATGATCGGTTAAGACCGGTGAAGTCACACTGCAGAACGAGACAAGTCCTATGAAACACTCTTCCACAAACAGCCTGCTTCTGCAATATGGAGGTTACACACAGGCTGTTTTATGTGTCTGAAAGCTTCAGAGGCGCTTAGCTTTCTCATGTTCGGAACTGGCCGAGATTATGCTGCACAATCTTAAAGAGTTTCTTTGATTTTTACAACAAATACGCTCAACTGGAAGGGGTTGGAAGGAACGCACCACTGTCTCGAGGCAGTTTGTCAAGTAAAGCATGAGATTCCAAGACTGTCAACCACCCCTGCAAGGGACCCATGTCACCCTCCCCTTCACCCCCTGGGTGTGCTGCTTATGCAAATACTTCAGAGGCATAAAAGTAATTGAGAACCCTTGACCTTCAGTTTCCAATTTGGTAAAGGTAATCCTACACAGGATTTATACAAAGTCCAAAAAAGCAGCATTCCCTGAGAAGCAGAAACCACAGATAATTAGATCAGTAATTATTACTCAAAGCTCACTGCAGAGAGAGCGCTAGGCTCTCACCCAAGACAGATGACTGCACGCTGCCCTCGGTGCTCCCGCTCAGCCCAACCTTGCCTCAGCCTGCAAGGCCTACTTCATTAGAAGTGGAACTAACAAAATTCACAGCTTTTCTGCTCTTTTTGCCATTAGCAACTAATTTTTTTTTTTTTTTTTTTTTTTTGCGGTATGTGGGCCTCTCACTGTTGTGGCCTCTCCCGTTGCGGAGCACAGGCTCCGGATGTGCAGGCTCAGTGGCCATGGCTCACGGGCCCAGCCGCTCCGCGGCATGTGGGATCTTCCCGGACCGGGGCATGAACCCGTGTCCCCTGCATCGGCAGGCAGACTCTCAACCACTGCGCCACCAGGGAAGCTCATACAAGTCTTTTTTAAAGAGTGAATGACTTCCTGTTTATCTCTACGAAATGCTTTTTATACAGATTTTGCTACATATTTCAACATCAAACAGCGCATTACCCTGGAAGAAGCGCTGTTTTAGAGGATAGAATACAAAATTTTCTGGGAAGACAAAGGTGAGCCTAGAACAAAAAGGTGGACATATGATTTCTGTTATTTTTATAATTTAGGATCATTTAAATTAATTATTTACTTGTAACATTGCCTGGGTCTCTGGATCTTTTTCTCCAAACATGCTCTCAGACAATTCTTTGAAGTTACAATTTTTATAAATCTATTACTGCTTTTCTCTCCTAATGGAACAGTAAGAAAGTAACCAAAGTGTTTTCCATGATGTAGAGAAGTCCATAAATAAATCAGAAACCTTAACAAAGGCTAGCTATTTCTGTTCACCATCTTGCTTGAAATGAGGAATTTATTTTTGGTTGACTTTGTATTTTTCTCTTGTGTGTCATAAGAGTGATTGGCAAAGTAATAAAAGAGGATCTTTTCTTGACACCAGAAATATGAAATGTAAGCTATAAATTATTTTATCTGGCTAACCATTTGTACAAATTTTTCTTTAAATGTGATTAAATCCATTTTAGTATCTGGTACATATGACCCTTCACTCTTCCTTTCCAAGTTCCTTAGTTTCTTTTTGAATATGCTGTATTCTCCACTACAAAGTTTGTGTATCCGGTGTTTATTCCAAGTTTCTTTTAAAACAAATCAGTCTTGGCATCACGCAGGCATACTTTCAATGTTTGTTTCCTCTTCTTTCTTAAAATAAAGGTTCAAAAACAATTCCAAAAGAGCCAGGGATCTCTCAATTCTCTGCACACCGAAAGCACTTTTTAAAACCATTGTCCAGTAGAAAACCCTATTTTCTGGAGGCCCAATTTACGCACCTCCCCAGATGGGACTATTCTCATCTGCCCCCTGCTTTCCTCTGCTACTTGCTCTGCTTCCTCAGCATTGAAAGCCTGGACACCCGGACCAGCATCACCTCATCTTCCAGCAGAATGGTCTCCTTTGCACCTGGACAGTTGGAGCCAAACAATCCCCAGCACCTAAGTCCTACCCAGCGGTACTCACCGAGATTCTGGCTGACCTGGGGGACTGCACAGAAGGGCTGAAGGACAGACCTGGGGGTGCAGGGAATTCAAGAAACAGAAGGAGAGGGAGGGAGGGGAAAGATAAGCGGGCAAATTCTCGGTTATGCCTTCCCACCCAGCTATTTCAGCGCACAGCATGCCATGTTACTTCTCCAGAAACACCCTATTTATTCCGTCTTTCCTTGTTAAGCCCTGGCCAACACAGTAATGTAGCATTTGTATTTAGATTTCCTCCTTCTCTGACTCACATCCATTTTTCCCCTTCTCCTCGCTTCCCTCGGGATTATACTCCTCCAAGAAAACATTACGTAAGCTCCACCACAGGCTCTCTTTTCCGGGGAACTGGGGCTTAAATGCCATTTTTACTATATTTGTTAAGGTTTAAATGTCTCTTTATCCTTCACAGCACCTGGTATCATACAAAACACCTAGCAGGTGCTAAATAATACTTACATTTCTGCTGGTAGATAAGCTAGTTTTTTATTTTTTGCAGTACGCGGGCCTCTCACTGCTGTGGCCTCTTCCGCCGCAGAGCACAGGCTCCGGACGCGCAGGCTCGGCAGCCATGGCTCACAGGCCCAGCCGCTCCGTGGCACGTGGGATCTTCCCGGACCGGGGCACGAACCCGTGTCCCCTGCATCGGCAGACGGACTCTCAACCACTGCGCCACCAGGGAAGCCCAAGCTAGGTTTTTTTTGTTTTTTTTTTTTTTAATAATTTGTTTCTAAACACCTAATAGATACCTCCAAACAGAGGCTTGTTTTTTATCATTTATCTTTATAAAAAGTATAAATATTTGCATTAAAGTATTATTTATCAGGCAGTCCCCATCAGGTAACATTTAAAAGCTATGTTCGACCTATTTTCAGAATGAGAGAAGTAATATTTGTAGTTTCAAAGCAGAAACATCCACTTATATAACCTTCATTCTTAATTCATGGTTGTTAATAAATTTTCCATGCCACTTCCCCCAAACTAGAAAAATGTTGAACTAGAATTAAATGATTACAAGGCATTTGTGAATCTACATAGAGTGTCTTTTTATAGAACTTTTTTTAGTGAGGGTTCAATCATCAACACCTGTCTTTATAAATGCCAAAATACAAATTCCTTCACCCCATGTTACTTCTCATTCCCTGGATTTGACTTACCTTAGTTCTCCAGAAACAAACAAACAAACAAACAAAAAACTGTAGACAAAGTTCCTTTCAGTTCAATAGCCAAATATTTTTATTCAAATATCTCTCTAATCCTGGTTTTTATTTTACTTTTTCAAAGATGGGACCTGAGATTCAGAAATTGCTCAAAGCTACACAGCATAGAGTGGCAATATTAGAACATAAGGAGTCTACATTCTGAAAGCTGCTTGTTTATCAGGCCAGATAAGATCCCATTTAAACACCTGGTGCTCTTTCAGAAGTAAAGCTTTTGCATATGTGGTGCTGGCCAGCTCCTTCTCCCTGTGGAGAGTAGATTCTAGGTGTCTCTACAGTTAAGACACTCTCAGACCTTTGGATTATAAAGGTATCATGGGACCACTCAATATATGAGGAGGAAACAGGAGTCAAGAGTTATCTGCTCTCAGGTCTTCCCTGGTGGCGCAGTGGTTGAGAGTCCTTCTGCCGATGCAGGGGACACGGGTTCATGCCCCAGTCCTGGAAGATCCCACATGCCGCGGAGCGGCTGGGCCCGTGAGCCATGGCTGCTGAGCCTGTGTGTCCGGACCCTGTGCTCCGCAACGGGAGAGGCCACAGCAGTGAGAGGCCCGCGTACCGCAAAAAAAAAAAAAAATGTTATCTGCTCTGTAATTACAGTGGATCTCCTGAGAGCTTTCCCATAATGCTAACAGTTTTGATGATAGACAGTCAAAATAGAAGATCTCGCCTTGTATGTGTGAGGCAAGCACAACTGGTTAACTGCGATAGCACATTATAGAATTGATATTAATAACATCATATATAAATTTACTAAAACCTTAGATGGAAATTCATTTTCATGTAACCCCACACATGTGTCATGTCAGTGATAATTCCAATGCATTCGTGTTAGCTGAGGGTTTTTCTACCAACTTACTCCCTTCACATACCTAAAAGACTGGAGAGCACACTTCAAGGGCATGATGACTGGAAATTAAGGGGAAAAATCTTATGCCAGATGTCAATTTAATCATTTAAATCAATTCAGTACAAGGTAAAAAGTTACTGAAGATATATTTGGAACAGGAAAAAATAACCTGGGAGCTTCACTCGGGAAATGAGTTTTGTGTTGTATGTATTAGGAAGAGAGTAGGAGTGAGAAGATGATTTAAGATGCTACTGCATCTGTCCATACACCGTGGACTAGAAGCACGGGATGGATGCAAGGGATAGTAGAGTACAGAAGCTCTATGACTTGGTTCCTCTTTTTTTCCATTCTGTTACCGACCAGGGTTCTTGGCCTTCCCCAGTCAATAGAAATCGACTAGAGGCCAGACAAGAAATTCAGGCAAGGCTTTTTTGGGGCCCCTGCTGCAGCAGGGGGGAGCGAGAACAAACAACAGGTTCCCTTTTGTGCTCACTCCCTGAGCGGGGGCAAGCTTGTTCCTTATATGGAGTGAGGGTAGGGGTATCTCCAGAGGGGTGGCTTAGGTGTTTTTGCCCACCCCATAAGTGGTGGTGAGTGCAGGGGCCATGCGCAGCACCCTGCTTTTGCTTCCAACACCCTGTTTTTGCTCCAGGCTCTTCAAAAGTGGCAGTTGGGTTTTTTGGTCTCTTTGTATCTTTTGGGTTCAGAATGTGTCCCAACTGATCATTCATGCAGTTATTTTTAGTCCTGTACAGTTTCTTTGTATTCTGTTGCTCAAGGAGAGGTGTGTCCAGGTGCAAGCATTGCAGCACTGCCACAAATGGTCCCAGGTCCCAGCAAAGGATCCCAGGTCCCAGCCTGTCTCAATTCCACCTCCTCACATCTTCCCAAACTAAAACAAAAGTAAGAAGCCATGAAGACTGCTGGCAGTGGTCCTCACTATTCCCAAGGCAAGAGCCAGACCTGCAGCCCCTTATGTGAAGTTCTACACAATCCAGTTTGAGTTACAGCTGCTCTAGGGAAGATTAAGCTTTCTGACTGTTTTTAAAATGAAAGAGTTAGCTATAAACTCTAGGTTTTAGAATTTTAAATTTGAGACCTAATGCTAAGGCTCTCATACTTCCCAAATTTTTTATCTAGTCTTTAACATAATAGTGATACAGAGATATTTGTACTGTATTTGGTTACGGGTGGTAGTTATTTGGAGTGTGGGTGGGCACACGTGCAAGCTGCAACACTGATTTTACCATGAGTTAAAATTCAAGCTGTTCCTTCCTATTTCCCACATCTTCTCATAATAAAAAGTGCTTAAATGATATTTTAAAATAATTTTCAGATTTTGTGTTACTACTGTTATTAGAAAACCTTATTACACAGTTTTGTCATCTTTTGTAATTCTTAGTAGCAATGAAGCCTCTATTATATTCTTCCCTGCTGCCTAAACCTTGGTTTATTTAATAGATGCTGGACATCAAAGTGTAACTAATGGACCATAAGACAATTTTATCACCTTCACGGACTGATTACTAAAATGGCCTTTATTTAATTCTCTGAGGACTGATCTCCAAGAAAATTACAACCTGGTGACAAAATGAACAGAAAACTCAATGTTAAGCCCCCATTGTAACAGAGTAGAAAATAGTGGCCACTTGGATGGTAATAGTAAATATGAATCAAATTAGTACCTATCCAGTTCAATTATCATAACATTTGCTTAAAACCTGCTTTCTTCCTATAAAATTGAACCGTTTGGGCTTCCCTGGTGGCGCAGTGGTTGAGAGTCCGCCTGCCGATGCAGGGGACACGGGTTCGTGCCCTGGTCCGGGAAGATCCCACGTGCCGCGGAGCGGCTGGGCCCGTGAGCCATGGCCGCTGAGCCTGCGCGTCCGGAGCCTGTGCTCCGCGACGGGAGAGGCCACAACAGTGAGAGGTCCGCATACCGAAAAAAAATATATATATAATAAGTCATCCTTGTACATATTCAACAGAAGGGACACAACTGAACACATCCAACTTATTCATACCTGTGAAGGATTTCTTTTTGTAGGATTCTTAACATGTGTTTGCTGCCCTGCTGTTTGGGAGTATTCAGTTCTGCTATAGAAGTCAAGAAAAAAATTGGATAAAACTCATAAGAAATGTCAGAAAGTAAGTCAGTCAGTAAAACATATTAAATATGGGTTGCATAAATGGAATATATGGTATTTAATATAAATAAAAACAATGAAACAAATGAGAGTTTTATTTTGAGATAGAAAGGCATGGAAAGACCAAGAAAGCCTTAAATATTCAAAAGGTACAGCTCATGCTGCCTCGGTGACAGCTATGGTATCATGGGTGCAGCCACCCATTCATTCCCCAGATGTGCTCTACGTGTGGAATGCAGGTAAAAGCTACAGATGTGCAGTGAGCTACAACCATGGCCAGATGCTGGCCAGCTCCCCTGCTCTTGCATCTCTCTGATAGAAAAGTGTGCGTTGGCTGAAGGCACCTTTCAGTTGCCAAGGTCCCTTGCTTCGCTTCCTGGATGAGTTTCCAATGGCTGCCATAACAAATTGCCCCAAACTTAGTGACTTAAACCACAATAATTAATTATCTTACAGTACTGTGGGTTGCAAGTCGGACATGAATTTCACTGGGCAAAAATCACGGTGTCAGCTGGGCTGCTTTCCTTTCTGAAGGCTTTACAGGAGAAGCCATTTTCTTGCCTTTTCTAGCTCCTAGAGTCCACTGGCATCTGTACCCAGTGGTCCCTTGCTTCACCTTCAAAGTCCGCAACAATCACACCTTTATGACCCTACATTCATCCTCACATCTGCCTCTGACTATAGCCAGGAAATGTACCCCAATGTTTAAGCACACGTTTGATCAGATCAGATTCATCTAAATAATCCAGTCTCATCTCCCCACCTCAAGGTCCTTAACACAGTGACATCTGCAAAATCCCTTTTGCTATGTAAGACAATATATTGGCAGCTTCTGGGAATTAGTGCATGAACATCCTTGGGGGCTATTCTGGCTACCACACCTGCTATAGCCACACTACCAGTGGGTCACAGCATGTGAACATGACATAACCTAGGACTTGGGTAGGATGGGCCTTCCATTTGCTTGCTCCCTATTCCAAGTGTGTCAGTTTAGTCAGTCCCTTTTCCTTTGTTATCCCTGTATATTTGTAATTTATTTAGTAAACATAGTGATTCAAGCATCTGCGTTTGGTATGTCTTTCTCTTTCATGAGCTCTGGAATGACCTGCCTGAGAGTGCACCCGGAGGATACCCTGGAATCAAAGTAACTCTCCAGACAACAGGATCTCAGTCTTGGTTGGTCCCCAGCTGGAGCCTCTCAAACCCCACAACCTCATATAGGTAAATCATGATTAATCTCAAATGAGAAAATAAATAATTGGTCATTTATCTTTCCTGGAATAAAACAAGTCTATTTCTGAAAAAGTAGAAGATCAAGTCAATCAAAAAGAAACTTAGGAAGCTGAGTAGGGAGAAGTAGATATAGGAAGGGAAATCGTTTTATTTCAATAGAAACTAGAAACCATAAGAGGCATACTGCTTGGATTACCAAGAATTACGACTTTAATCTAAGTAGAAATTGAATGTCAAAGGGGGAATAATTTGTGGTAGACAAGAAAGGCCAGCTTCAAAGCAAGAAGAGTTTAAAACTAGAAAAATAATTCTGATTTTTTTAGTAGGGCAGGCCAAAAAGACCTGACTTACGCATATCCTTGGCCTGAAAGATGCAATAACGTTCTTTGTGTCCTAGGTTTCTTAATTTTATTTTTTAAGCTGGACCCTGTATCCATTTGAGGCACCCAATATTCATCTATCTGCATTAATGCAACAAACATTTACTTGGCACCTGTTATATGCAAAGCGTTTTGCTAGGTGCCTTAATAAGCCTGGCTTTTGGAAAACAAAAATTGAAACTAATGACTATAGCATATAAAATGTTGCAAGATCTGGCTCTTGTCAACCCTTCCAGCTTCTCATTTCAGCCTTCCCCTTGCTCAGCCGCAATGTCAGCCTTCCTGCCATTCAGCACCCCAAGTTATCTCCACTCTCAATGTCTTTGCTCTTGCTTCTTCCGGAATGCTCTTTGCAGATTCTGTTCCAGGTTGGCTGTTCCCCGTGTTCGGTGTTTGTTCATATGTCACTCCAGAGCTGTTTCCTCTGCCACCCCGGCTAACGCGGCATCCCCCACTCCCACCCCAGCTGTGTTCTGTGGGATCACTTCTTCCATAGCACTGGTCACCACCTGCAATTACTTTGTCTATTTGTTTACTTGGAGTTATTTCATCTGTTTCCTCGTTCCTGTTTGCTAGAATGCAAGCTCCATGAGACAGGTATTTTGTCTGTGTTCTCACCACCGTGTCACCAGCACTCACTGTTTTGCACATTTTAAATAAAATCTGAATGATTAAATAATGACTAAGTGAATGGATAGACTTAAAGATGAGTTAGCTTCTGTATTATGATAACACTATACAATTTATAATTCTACTGAGACGTGAGGTATGCACAAAGCCAAAAATTGTCATGTTTCTGGTTGGGTTATATTCATGGTTCCCAAACTGTGTGCCAAAGCACATCAAGAAACCTCAACTAGCGTTCAGAGGTGACACTGGATATTTTAAACACCAGAGGAATTTATAGCAAAACGTATTAGACACAATAAGAAATGCTAGGTCAAGGTAGTTCACACTTCAAAGGTTAGGTCACATTACATTTTTTGATGATGTCATATTTTTGTGAAGATGGGTTTTCTATGGTTGCTGTGATAGCAAGCAAATACCATACAAAAATCAGTGTGGAAAAGGAAATGAAGTTGGTGGTAACCAGTCTGATTCCGAGACTTGAGAAACTGTAACAGAGCCCAAGAGATAAGTAATTCTGGTTATTGAAATTTAAACTCTCTAGTAACCATATTTAAAAAAAGAGAAAAAAGGCAGATTAAATTAATTTTAATGATATATTCTATTTAACCCAGAATGTTAAAAATATTACCATTTTCACATGTAATCAATATAAAAACATTAAGGTAATATTTTAAATTTTTTGCATCCTAGTCTTCAATTCAGCAATTCAGAACAGCCACTCTTAAGATGCCCAGCAGCCACATGGGGCCAGTGCTGATCTACAGCACACAAACTCTCAAGCAGAAGGCATGTTGCATTACAAAATTCTGCAATTTTTTTGATCTAAAGAAGAAAAAATTTATCCAGGTCTTATGGCAAATAACCGATAATTGAACACAAAAGAGAAGCTAAGAAGATAAAATACTGTTTGCATTATTACGAAATAATAGTTCATCAGTGATTTCATACTTATTCATCTAATGGAATGGCATTCTTTTTTTTTTTCATTTTACAAGCATCTATTATTTCTATTCACTCCATCACTTACTGAACATTTAAATAAAAACAAGACTTGCCATAAAACAAACAAATGAACATTACAAAATAGAAACACTCACAGATACAGAGAACAAACTAGTGGTTACCAGTGGGGAGAGGGAAGGAAGGAGGAGTAAGATAAGGGTAGGGGATTAAAAGGTACAAACTACCATGTGTAAAATAAATAAGCTACAAGTATATATTGTACAGCACAGAGTATAGCCAATATTTTATAAAAACTTTAAATGTAATGTAATCTATAAAAATATTGAATCACTATGCTGCACATCTCAAACTAATATAGTATTGTAAGTCAACTATACTTCAATTTTTAAAAAAGACTTGCCATTTTAAAACGCCTACTAAGCGAAACAAATTTCACTTCCAAGTGACAAAACCAGTTTAAGCTAGCTCAAGAGAGAGAGAGAAAGAAAGAGAATTTATTGGTTCATGCAGCTGGAAAAGTCAAGGCATGACAGAATCCAGAAATTCAGTATTATCAGAACACTCTCTTTCACCCCCCTTCTCTTGGCTCTGTTTCCTCTGGGTTGGCTTCATTCTCAGGAAAGTGCTTTCCCACCAGGTGGCAACAACAGCTCAGTGTTTATATGGCCTTTGGCACCCATCATCTCAGAAGGCCTCTTCCTGATATTTCTAGCCAAAGTCTCAGAGAAGGCATGGATTGGTCCATCCAGGTCACATGTCTTCCTTTGAACCAATCCGTGTGACCAGGGTTATGGCACTATCTCTGGAGTTGGAGATTAAGGCAAACCCCATCTAAACTGAGTGGGCTGAAGATAAACAAGGTTTGTGTGCCCAAAGGAAAACAAAACTGTCCACCACACTTAGTTCACATCAGGCACCATATATACATCACCTCACTAAATCACAAGTACCCTGTGTAGGTTGTAATGGCATTCTTTTAATGAGATAATCTGTTTAAAGCATTTACACAGTATCTGGCATGATTCTGGATAAGTACTGAGTATTGTTATTAATACCAAGGAAGACATATCAGTTTATCAACATCCATGATGTGACTAAGAAGAAAGAAAGCACAAGAGTACAAAGTACCCATCAATTACATTTAGACTCTTTCTGGTAAACACTGGCCAAATAATTACAACAGAAAATATTTGTAAGAAGAAGGTAAGTGGTAAATTGAGCATTTCCTAAGCACTTAAATACCTTTCAGGTTTCTAAGCCTTATTACATTATTCAGCTCTGAGTGTCTCAAATACAAGTCTATATCTTTACTGTTTTGATCAAGGTTAATCAGTGTTTCTACAAATGACCCAATTCTGTTCCTTTTTACAGCTGAGTAATATTCCATTGTATATATGTACCACATCTTCTTTATCCATTTCTCTGTTGATGGACATTTAAGTTGCTTCCATGTCCTGGCTATTGTAAATAGCGCTTCAGTAAACATTGGGGTGCATGTGTCTTTCTGAATTCTGGAAATTGGGTCATTTGTAGAGACATGGATGGACCTAGAGACTGTCATACAGAGTGAAGTAGGTCAGAAAGAGAAAAACAAATATTGTATATTAACGCATACATGTGAAATCTAGAAAAATGATATAGATGATCTGCTTGCAAAGCAGAAATAGAGATACAGATGTAGAGAACAAACGTACGGATACCAAGAGGAAAACGTGGGAGGTGGGATGAATTGGGATAGACATATATACACTATTGGTACTATGTACAAAATCAATAACTAATGAGAACTTACTGTATAGCACAGGGAACTCTACTCAGTGCTCTGTGGTGACCAAAATGGGAAGGAAATCCAAAAAAGAGGGGAGATATATATATGTATATATGGCTGATTCACTTTGCTATACAGTAGAAACTAGCACAACATTGTAAAGCAACTATACTCCAATAAAAATTAATTATAAAAAAAAGAAGAAGAATCAGTGTTTCAACCAGGAATTTTCAGGAGTTTGCTATTATTCATACGTCCCTCATTTTTGTTCAGCTTAGGGGAAAAGAAATAATGTGCTAATGTTTTATTTCCACATTCTCTATTAAGAAATCCCTTCCAGGGCTTCCCTGGTGGCGCAGTGGTTGAGAGTCTGCCTGCCGATGCAGGGGACACGGGTTCGTGCCCCAGTCCGGGAAGATCCCACGTGCCGCGGAGCGGCTGGTCCCGTGAGCCATGGCCCCTGAGCCTGCGCGTCCGGAGCCTGTGCTCCGCAACGGAGAGGCCACAACAGTGAGAGGCCCGCGTACTGCCAAAAAAAAAAAAAAAGAAAAGAAAAGAAATCCCTTCCATTACCCCGTCCATGTTTCTTCCCACTTAGGCAGGAATGTGGCAAATGTGACCATTCTTACCGTAGTTAAAGCCGGGTAAGCGTTCCCTTCAAGCATGAATTAATGCTAACCTTTGTAAGGATGTGCTTAACCTCTTAAAAATCCTGCTAGTTTCTGAAATATTCACTGTACTGAAATCAATAAATCACTGAAATCCCCACTGGGAGGGAAACTTCCTGAGGTCTCAAAGGCCAAGCCAGAGTGGAACTAGTAAACATCAGTTTCTCACAGACATGCAATTAGAACATCTGTTTGTGTCTTCTATGCCTCTTAAGATGTTTACTCTGTTAATTGTAGGCATAACGTGGGTATCCATCAGTATTTTTGTTTTCACTCCCACTACAGGAATTCAATAACAGAGTTCTAACCCGGGCCAAGCTACCTTACTGGTCAATTAGCAACTTGTCTTTTGAAAGAGAGTATAAGAAATGCAGTTTGTCAGAAGCAGATGATGACTGGTGAGAGACAATCATGAGAAAGAACTGCAAGTTGCAGTATGGACGAACATATCACCCATGTGATATTTAAATGGTTCTGAAGTTCATAATTGGGTTGATTATATCAAAAGAGCCACCTCTAGGATCTAGGGATAGATTTTGAGCTATAAGCGTTTTAAATGCTAAGTTCATTAGCCTTTCCAGCTGTGCTGTTAATTCTCCAGCTTGGGTTTTTCTGCATGAATGGGTAGTAATCTTCTGTAGTTTCCTCAATTTTAGAGTATTGGGAGAAATAGAGAAAGTATGTACCAAAATGCCTGAATTACAGATTACTGAAAATCATTAATTACATTTTAGTAAATTATCTACATTTTAAAATCTTGCTATATAAATAAAACAATCATGAATTCATAAAATTAATCCACTTGAAAACTTTGAAATATTGGTGAAATTTAGAAAGATAGTTTATAGATTATGTTCTAATGGCATCATAATTCCCAGACCGGGGCACGAACCCGTGTCCCCTGCATCGGCAGGCGGACTCTCAACCACTGCGCCACCAGGGAAGCCCTACCCGGTATTTTAATAAGGAATAAAATACAGTATTACTTTCATCTTAATTTCCATTCATTATTTCTGATGATTGTGAATAATGACAATTGCCATGAATGGCAAAACAGCAGAAGCAAGAATTTGACAGTATTTAGCAACTAGCTTGCTCTGTGTCCAACACGGTCTCTGAAATATACCAGCTGGTTTAGGAGTGTATTTCTATGTCACCAGTCCTTTAAAACAGGAAATTAAATAGAAAGTAATACTCACCTGAAATTAAATTTCAAGACGGACTTCACATCTACAATTTAAGTTGAAATTTCTGAACTTCCTCAAAAGTAAGCACAACTACAGTAAAAACTCACTTGCTAAATGTTCTGCCTAAAATGGTATTTTTCCAACATCTGGAAACACTACTTTTCCTCCTTTCTAAAGGAAAGGAGGCTGAAGCTTGATGAAGACATTTTATTTCAATGACTGTGGAACAGATAGTCTCCACACTGGAACTATACCGATGCTGGGCTTTTCCAGTTCATAGAATGCTCTGGGCTGTTCATGGCTAAGAGGTGTTTTTTTCTAAGGTTTATGGAACACCGCCCCCCCCCCGACACCCACACACACTTAACACACCTATCTTAGCTCCAGGAATCAGTCCTGTCATCAAACTGCTTCCATACGGCTTCATAGTCACTTATCTATTGTCACAAACTCAATTCTCTATTGTCACAAGACTCAAATTAACCCTTTGTCCTTATTGCTATGTATGTATTCTGTTTCTAAATTAAACCAGAATGGTAGTTTCACTGGGGATTGGATTCATGCTAGAGTGATTTCTACATTCCCCTGTTGTTCTATCTCAATCACAGATAGGGACGGTAGAAAACATACATTTGTATATATTGGTTTTGTTCATGTTATAGCCTCGGGCAATTATGAAAACAGATAAGGAATACTTATAGCCTATGACTTCAATACACATGCTCTAAGCCACTATGCCATCCAGCCTCTTCATAATAAAAAATTCAACACCTACTTTAAATACCCACTAAGGAACATTTTTATTTGAACTATGACCAAAAGAAAATGGGATTTTTCTAAATGAGGGCTCCATTACAAGAGTGATGTAAAAAAAAAACTTCCACAAAAGTTTCGTGTGATTCTTCAAAACCTGGCATGTGAACTTTAGAAAAAAAAAAATACATGCAATGTTTACAATAAAATACATAATTTGGTTTTACGTTAAAAATTAGTATGCACATATTTATATGTTTCTGAGATGTAAATCAAACAGCGAGGTAGACTTTCTTGACTTGCAAACCTACAAGTAAAGCAGTAAAGTTACATCCTTCAGAGAACATACCAGACTGTACAGCTGTGCAGCTGAATTATGCATTATATGGCCAAGTCAATTTATCATGAAAATTGACCAGATTTCCTGAAGGCTAATCCAGTATGGTTTTGATAACTAAAATATAAGATAAAACACATCATAATTCACATTGCTATAATCTAGACTTAACCAAAACTCAGCAGTTTTGAAAGCATTAATTTATGTAATGATCATTACATCAAAGCCGAGCACCAAGGTAATAATTTAATAAATGATTCACAAAGTTTCTAAAACTGTCTCTAAAATAGATAGGGCTAAGTTCTGTGAAATTCACCAAAGTTGGCAACAACAAAAAGAATAGGGATGGGAATAAGGGGAGTGTTGTTTATTCTTTAAATCTTGTACTCCTTACAAAACCAGCGGCTACATAAAATTTCTTTAATCACAGGATAACAAAATGTCAGAGTTGCAAAGGAAAAAAAATTATATCTAGTCAGGAACATAATTAAGAAAAACAAGGTGGGCTTTAAGATTATTGTATAAATTTGATGATCATCCACAAAGAAAAGCTCAAATCTTGTAGGTCAAATTTTTTTCTTACCAGTTATATGTACATTTTTTAAGCCCTCTAGCACAGTTTGTATACCTGTAGTACACAGCGGCCTGGACATGCTTTATCATAGCACTTCTGCTGCTTACCTTGTCACACACAAAAAATTTTCTATTTAATTTCCAGTCTCCTAAATTATACCATAAGTACCTTAAGGACAAAAATCTATATATCTTACTTTCTCTCTGTTATATCTAGTATACTGTTGTAGTTCTTTAAATATTTGTTGAATTAAACAAAATTCAGCACGGTAACTTGTAAGCACAAGGGAAATCTGTTTCACTCTGTTTCTGGTATTATACATTCACACACCAAGGGAAAGCGAGTGTTTATGTGTGTGTATGTGTAAATTATACATACATATTTATATATAATTTGTGTATAATGATATATAACTGCATATATATCATTATACACAAATTACATGCATACATGTATATCAAACTGCTCTGTCATTAAACTCTCAAGTTTTCATTCTTGAATTGTGTGGTTTAGAATGGAGAAATTATTCCAAATTATTGATAAATACTTTAGTATTGCATATGGTCAGACTATGAAAGTTCAGGATTTAAATTCCTGAGGCAAAATCAAAAAAATATTTTAAAGAACTCCCTCATTCTAACTCAGCCCTTCCAGAAGTCCTACTGCAGGATACAAGAGGCCACCAAAGCATTCGAGAAGGCTTGAAAAGGAGCTACCCCTATACTTACTGTATTGATTAGGGGGAAACAAAGATAATACAAAAGTAAACAGAATAGAAAGGCAAGCATGAAGATCTCACTAAAAATAAAAACTGAGATATACAGTCAAATGAGCCACAGTTTGAATAAAATAATGAGATGGAATCACGATGGCCAGCTCTTGTATTTGTCCGTCGTCAATTCTGAAGGATGTGGAATAGTATGATTTAAGATTTAAAGTTAACATAGCTAAAAGAAATCACTGTCTGCATATTCTCACTGGGCTGTATTTTCTGGAAGTCTGGAGAGTAATCTGTATTCTTACAGTGTGTTGATGCTATGTCAGACGCTGTTTGATATAACTGATAGCGGGTGTCTGCACTGAAAGTCTTCCAAGATCACTTCCCTCCTCTTGTAGTGTAAACATAACTCAGTCACAAGTATTTAACTAAAAAGAATTAATTATCCAGGTGATTGCATATTCTTTTGCAGTGACATCTGTACCTTGATCCTCTTTCTTTTGTTTATACACTGTACTACCATATAACCAAGTTGAAGCATACCGCTCTACAACAGAAAGCCTGGACCCTTAGGGCTTCAAAGCATAGCACATCACCCTTAACACTTAGCTCTCTGCATTCACTGACCCTAAGGGAAGGTCAGGGCCATTTTCCTTTGGTCAAACGAGCAGTTCCCCTTCTATATCTAATAGTGTCTTGCAGGAAAATAGAAAACAAGAAAAGGCAAGATTGACCCTTTCAGTAAATGTTATAAGGTAGAAAGAATATAAGAGATAAGCATATTGTGCTATGATCATTTATACTTGAGAATAAAATTTAACTTTCCTTTTCAGTTATTCTCCATCCACCCCTATGAAACACAAATTTTTCTTTGGTAGCATAAGGCCACTTATACCATCCCCTCAAACATGTTTAATGGATCCAAATCTTCTGAAGGAGTACTTTATAACAAGGCCACACACACACACACACACACACACACAGACACACACAAATCATGATTTAATGTGTAAAAAAAACTTGCATTTTTTGGACAATTTTAAATGCAATTTTGTTCAAATAAAAATAGCCACCGAGAGGCTTTGTCTACAGTTGAAGAGGTGTGCTTATTTAAAAGATAAAGCCAATAAAGAAGACATCCAAGTCTTTAATTACAGGTTTTTTATACATTGTCGATCACTCTCAAGCTTAGTTTCTACACCAGAAAGCCATACTGGACTACTAACTTTCTGGCAGGATGAAGAAAGTGGCAGATTAAAATGTCCGGTTTTATCAGTTCTTTCTCTGCCTGGATTCTCCTCTGACTCTCAAGAGATTCCCTTGGATGATTCAAGTAGAGATGTTTTTAGTGATTCATTTTTATTTTACTTTGTTAGGGAAAAGATTGACACAGATAAAATATGACTAACGGCGACTACAATATTATTTAAGCTATTACTGTGGCAATCACTTATTCCAATTTTCTGGAACATTCTTGATTACAAACATCTGCTTTAGGGTTCCCAGAAAGGCAGCACTAATGTTTTACAATGTATATCCCAATTTTGGATTCTGAACAAATGGTCATACAATCTCCCACTTCCCAGTAGTATTATAAAAGTTTCTGCATCACATTTCCAAAACAATAAAGGTAAATTTTTCAATGAATGAGTAGTTTGTGCACATATGTTCTCGTGCTCTTTAACAAGAAATTTTAAATAACTGAAAGTTTGCTGTCAGGAGAACCGATTCCCTGCAGTAGTTTTGTGATCTGTTGGATCTTCATACTGTGCAGGTTTGTGTTACCAAGTGCTATTTGCATAGCATCCCATCAAGGAAAGTTCAGTTGTTGCAGACGGCCAGTGTGGGTAATTCATTTGCCCACCTGGACCTCGCAAGGCAGGGCTGAATCAATACTCCAAGCACCAAACCCACAACAATACTTGAGCACGAGATTGAAGAAAGGCCTGTGGACTTCAGTAAGGCTTTCTCACTCATCCCGCAGTCATCAAACGGAGACTGAATGTCTGGCTAAAGTAACCACATGCTTCATTTCCCTAAGGCCCTACGGGTGCCCTGCTTCAGAGGAACTCCGTGTGTCACTGAGGTGACCTCGGATTAGGAACAGTCAACCGTGCAAACCCTGAGAACTTCAGGGAAACAAGGGACTGTCATCTAATGCTTACGGTGCAAGGATTACCACATATACCATTTCAACACCCACTCAGGGCTGGGGACAGGGTCCTCCCTGTGACCTCCAGCTACCCAGAGAAGGCCCACCGGGAAAGTCACTAGGTGACTAAAACCCCGATCCTTAAGCTTAATCTGTACTAGAGTAACAGTACTTTTTTAAAAAAGTGTGTGTGTGTGTGTGTGTGTGTGTGTGTGTGTGTGTGAGCATGTGTCTATCTCACTAAGTGTCCTTCTCCAAGATTCCATTTTATCATAAAATAGCAAATTCATTCTAAGGATAAGGTTTTAAACCTTTTCTCTTACTGGGTAATAATGATCATTAGTGCATAGAATCAGATACTGTATATAACTAAATACTGGTGCACAGGAAAGAGTGGATAATACTCATAACTGGTTACACACTTCAGACTGGCTTATCTAATTTTATTTTGCTTATTTTATTTGTATTTGTCTCCATAAATCAATGGAATTGTCATCTGCTACCCTTTGACACAAAAGCAGGAAGAGTAAAAAGAGAGTGTTTCTGAGTGCTGTTGCATAGACTGGTGCATGAAAACCAGATGGAATAAAACTAGGCTATGGTAAAGCCAGCGAGCTTAGAGGTTCATATCTGATCAAATCTTTAACCTCACTGTTTCCTTTCCTTCTCCAAGTATTTATTTTAACTCTGAATTTTAGTCTTTGGCCTTCAGTGCCAGAAATATTCTTACATGTTCAGATAAGGCGCTTTCATCCAGTTCCAAAAATGCTGAGGGTGAGTGTCAGATCTGAATTCCTGCTTATCCTGAGGCAAATGTCTCCAACTGGACAAGCCCTTGGAATGTCTTGACTGAAGTCCCTGCAGCTGACAGGGGGCTGTTTGCTGTCTCGTGTTTTTTTTTTTTATCTCCACCATCCCCCTTTTCTGAATTGACATAGCAGCAGGGACAATAAATTGCTTGTGGATTCTTCCCATTCCCTCCAAAGCTCAGCTGAGGACAGAAGGCCCCCGTCGATTTTTTCAGCTTGACCCTACCTGTGTTTGGCTTTCGCCACTCGACTATGTCAGCATTCCAGGAACATGAGAGAATGCCATGCTTGCAACCCAACAGGAAGAGGAGTAAGCCAGGCGTTGACATCACCTGACAGATGTGTTTCTCAAGTGAGAAATTTTATTCAAGGCTTTTTCATGGAAATCATTGACACAGAAAAGGAATAAAGAAAAGAGAGGGAGAGAGGAGAGAGAAAGCCGGTGCCGTGATGGGCATGTTTTGCCACCCCATAAAAAAGGAATTAAAATGATGCACCCTCACCTTCCTTTCTCCACACCCCTCCCCTCCTCACTCATCCTTTAGGTCTGACGGTAAAAGTTTCTGAAACACTATAGCTACCGGCGGAGCAGCAACACATAATAACATGGTAGCAACACATAAAACTGTCAGTCTTCAAGGAAAATAGATGGTTAGGTTGAGGGGGGTAAATGAACTAAATCAATTTGAACACGCATGTTAAGGACTGTGAAAGGGCAGGGCTTAGTGCTGCTAGGCTGGAAACCATTTGTCTCTGTCTTCTTGTATTTCCACAGCGCTGGGAGGGTCCACCCGCAGGCTTCTCACTTGGCTCCAGTCTGACTCTGTGGCTGATTAATGGCAGCTGGAGGTGTCCAGTCATTTCCTCACCTAATAATAAACTACAACCCAAAATGGAGGTTCCCCTCGGGCCCACAGTTACCATACCTGTACTTACAACCGGGACGTAGCCAATTACCCTGCATCTGTGCCCACTACTCAGGAAATACGCGCTCCAGCAAGGCTGAGGCCATTTTGTGTACTGGGGACCCAATTTCTCCAATCGACAGACTGTTCCTGTTACGCAGTGAACACATATGAAGTTCATTCAGAGGCAAAAACAAGACAAACAAACAAAAACAATGCTTAGAAAAATCTTCCAGCGGTTCCACAAGATACCATTTAAAAGTGATCCCAAACCGTGGGAGAAAAAAATGTCAGATGACGGACTTGGTCTTGAGCCTTTTTGGAGCTTAAATTTTAAATCGCCGTTTCTGAAATGCCAGGGTGTAATTGCAAAGCCTGAAGCCTAAGCAATCAGACTCATTCCCCGCTTCCTGAGGCAACAAAAAAGCTGTTCGTACACAGGCACTTCTTCCTCTCGGATTCGTTTAGCCATGAGAACTGCTCCATGCCATGTACTATAAGGTAATTATGTGGATTAACTTTGCCATTTTAATTAAGTGGTTAGCATCAACATTTGTATTTATGGTAATTAACACAATTAATTTAAGCTAAGGAGTAATAAGTATTATGCACCAAGATGAAAATACAGAATTGTGTGTGTGTGTGTGTTTGTGTCTGCACAAGTCTGTTCGTTCCACGTGGGAAGCAGCAGTGTGGGGTAATGAAGACTACAGGGGCTTGGATTCAGATTTCATTTCTGCTGCTTTATTGCATAATCTCATGAAATTATTTTAACTCCTATAAACTTCTGTTTCTTCACTTGTAAAATGAGAATAATAATATTTAGCAGGAAAAATGTATGTGAAGTATCTAGTTCAACATCTGGCACATAGTAGGCAACCTATAATTAGTTTCACATGTCAGAAGCGAAGTCTAAAAAAATTTTAATAGGCGTAAAATACACATAACATGAAATTGATCATCTTCACGATTAAGTGTGCAGTTAGGTGGCATTAAATGCACTCACATTGTTGTGCTACCATCACCACCATCCATCTACAGAACTATTCTCGTCTTGCAAAACTGAAACTCTGTATCCATTAAATAATAACTCCTCATTCCCGCCTCCCTCCAGTCCCTGACAACCATTCTATCACTACGAATTTGACTCCTCTAGGTACCTCATGTAAGTAGACATATGTGGTAGTTTTTCTTTTGTGACTGGTTTATTTCACATAGCATAATGTCCTCAAGATTCATCTTAATCTTCCCATTCCTTTACTTAGGAACAAAGAGAAAAGAAGTCTGTAGTAAAGATGCCTAAAGAATATTTCTGATTCTTTATTTCCAGAAATGGAAAAAGTTGTTTTTTCTCACTCCAGGGGGTATCAGAATAATCCAATGGAGACTACATAGCAAAAGGCAGAGACGAAATTAACTGGCCAGGGCATTACAAAGACACACAGAATCTGTGATGATGAAAACCCTGTTTAAATCATCTTTCTTCTATGTTCTCAAGAAAATTATACCAGGCTTGCAGCTTGATACATCTTTTGTCCCCACTCAGAAGCCAGGATGCCACGTACAAGGTATTTATTATTATTGTGTGTGTGTGTGTGTGTGTGTGTGTGTGTGTGGTATGCAGGCGTCTCACCGTCGTGGCCTCTCCCATTGCGGAGCACAGGCTCCAGACGCGCAGGCTCAGCGGCCATGGCTCACGGGCCCAGCCGCTCCGCAGCATGTGGGATCTTCCTGGACCGGGGCACGAACCCGTGTCCCCTGCATCGGCAGGCGGACTCTCAACCACTGCGCCACCAGGGAAGCCCCAAGGTATTTATTATTATTTCCGTGTGTAAAAGCCTTGATTCTGGTTGTCCTTAGGGATGGAGGAAATCTGTATGATAAACTGCTCAACTCCCCAACAAGATGATGAGGGCAGACCTACCTATGTAAGACATAAGCATAGTGTCACAAATCTTTTTATGCCATTGAATAGGCATAATATTTTATGTTACAATGCGAAAATATGTTGTAAAGAAGTACAGTACCATCACGTGCTGGTTGAGGATGACCAGGAAACTGACAGTGAAGATGGATAGATTATATGTGGATGGAAGAGAAGACTGGCACTAAGAAAGGTGATAAAGGAAAGGAGACAAGAATAAAGGAATTATGAAAAGATCAGACAAAGAGGAACAGGAGCTGAATGAATCAGAGACAACAGGTCAAAATTTAAAGGTTTGTAACATGGGTGTTGGACCACTGTCAAGAGATCCTAAAATAGGCCTGGCCAGGCAAAGGGAGGACAGATAAGGGACATTGCCAAGTTCCTGACAGAATGTGTCATGGAATCACATATTTTGGGGCTCTTGGATGAAATTCAGAACAAACAGGAATTGACTTGATGAATTAATGGCATGTGACAGCAAATACCAACTAATCTTACTATCATATATTACTAAACGTGTGTCATCACCCATTGTGGCAGTGGTAGGATTGTTTCTAAAATACATTCAGCTAACTAGATTTGTACGTACCACTGAAGGGGAAAAGGTGTGTGTGTCATTTTTAATAGAAAAATGTTAAGGCTTCTTAACCAGCCCCTGAGCTCCCAAAAAAGTGGAGACCTTTAGATAACTGAGGGGCTTACAGGACCGTGGATCATGCAATGATAACTCTACACTGGGGATGACTTGGGTGTACTCTTGACTGAAACGGAGGACCTGGGTTGGGAAGTTTAAATGTGTGTACACTGGAATTCAAGTGCCCATTCTGATGCAGTCACCCAGCTTCGTAATGAGGTCTTAGCTCTCCTGGTATCTCCCATTGAGCTGTTTCCCTGGCTGGCCTCCTGGCATGTTCCCATGCATGGTAGGTAAATCTCTACCCACGTCAATACTCACACCTCCCTCGTCCTGCTCTTACATCTAATCTGAGTCTCTTGTAGGCAAGCTATTGCTACTTTTTTCTATTCCCATTCCACTTCTCCCTTTTAATCATCATAAACCAACATATTATTTTCAAAGGTATGAGGCCAATGCACTCCACAGACACCTATCTTTATCAGAAAATCTGGAAGAGGTTTATTCTTTGTTTGTTTTTGTTTTAAAGTGGAAATCTTATATTGATGCCTATGAAATAAGATTAGGAAGCAGCCCCAGTGAAAATCCTGAATAGATCTGTATTAAACATGAAATGATAGGAAAGGAAAAGGTGTATGAAAATATAGGCATGAATAAGCTAGGTTACACTCATGAGTAGCAAATAATACAGAAGGGAGTAAGAGCTCCAAAACCGGGCGTGCCCTTGTGCCATTCATAGATTTATAGGATATACTTCATGCTCCGTTCTGTTTGGCCTAAAAGTTGCTGTTTATTCAAGCAAAGAAAATAAAAAAGGAATGAAACCTACAGAGAAAAACAGACCTCAGGAAATAAAGGCCTACTGAAACGATAGGGTTAGGAAAACACATGGAAACCTCTAAGCTTCAACTGATGGTCAAGTCTGGAAACAAACGCTTTGTGAAAACTGGAAAGAAAGTCTGAAGACTTGAGCCACTAAAGGGAAGTGAGTTGAGTTCTTAGTATATGTGTCCTCAAAGGGGTGAACCTTGTGTGGACACATCTAGTGGGAATGCTTTCTATCATCTCTCTGATTATGACCTGGTGATGTTACAGTGGCCACAAATAACCTCTTGGCTTCTTCCCACCAAATTCCCTTGTCATCACTATCTCCAACTCTACTCACAGGAAGAGGCAACGTTTTCTAACTTGCACAAACCAGTCATTGAGTCCCAGATGAAGTTTTTCAGAGGGTAATCATCAAAATCCTGGGTCTAGTTCAAAATGTTGTATGAAGTGATCATGCCGGTGAAAAAAGTTGTCTGAACTACACATTAACACCTCAGAATAATATAATTCACAAGACACTGTGTACAATCAATGTTTTGACTGTAGTAACACAGAGTAAAATATAAAACTGCCCAAAAGACTATATATTCACATCTTCTGAAGTTTTTCTTTTTAAATTAGCAGGTGCATAGAAGTCAACTTATAATCTGAAGATGATCATAGAACCAGATTAAACGGGGGTAGTTAGATGATTTTCATATTAGTGGTACCCAGTGTCTCTTTCCATAAGTATGATATTCTCTAAGTGGAAGCATTTCCCTCACCCTATGCTCTTTCTGATAGATAGAGCCAAACTACAGCTCCCCCCAAGTCCACCAAACCATTACTGATCCACACCCTACCGATGCATACAACCTCTCTTCAGACACATTAACATCTCAGAGCCTTTCCCAAAGTCATAAAGCAACTACATTTCTAACTATCAGAAAAGAATCCTTGCATTCTGAAGTCCTTAATACAATCCACCACAGATGTAGGGTTTCTTCCCCGGGTCAACTGGGATGATTTCCAATATCTGAGTTTCACCTTAGGTTTTTACTCTTCACATTGATAACGTTTATCTCATACATGAATCCTCCAATACCTGTGGATAATGTCTAAGAATTTTATACGTTGAATGTTTACAGCAGTTTTACTCATTGGAAATCTCTAGTGATATCTTGTGACGTATAATTGCAAAGTCTCCTAAATTTACCAGGACCAAAATGTTTCCGTTTCTTAGTACCTCCCACATAGCAATTTCAAAGGAAATTGCTCTGACACAGGAGCTTTTAGGTACCTCTTTTTTTTCCTTTGCGAAAATTCTGTATACATATTATTCTTCTCTCAATATTGAGATTCATTTAAGATTGTTTTAGTTTGGTGTATTTTTTGTTTTTAAAGGGATCTGATCCTGAGAATGCCACAGTGGACTGTCAGAGAACTGTCTAAGGGTCTTACCATTCCTAGGAGCCTGGCACTTGTAAATGTTGGTGTCTTAAGCACTAGAGCCTTCCCCTCAAAATCATGAAGTATCTACAACTAGAAGTCTACATAAAGTTTTCCTATCCCTCATACTACTTCTTTGTTTTTAATATATAAATTTATCTATTTATTATTTATTTATTTTTGGCTACGTTGGGTCTTCGTTGCTGTCTGTGGGCTTTCTCTAGTTGCGGCGAGCGGGGGCTACTCTTCGTTGTGGTGCGCAGGCTTCTCGCTGCAGTGGCTTCTCTTGTTGCGGAGCACGGGCTCTAGGCGCGCAGCCTTCAGTAGTTGTGTCACGCGGGCTCTTGAGCGCAGGCTCAGTAGTTGTGGCACACGAGCTTGGTTGCTCCGCGGCATGTGGGATCTTCCCGGACCAGGGATTGAACCCGTGTCCCCTGCATTGGCAGGCGGATTCCCAACCACTGTGCCACCAGGGAAGTCCCCCCCATACTATTTCAAGTCCTGGTGGTCTAGATTTGGGGGATGGTCTTCATAAATGATCCCATATAACAATCTCTCAAACATCTGAAAGACCCAGTCTTTCCAGCATGAAAGTTCCTCATCTTCTCAACCACCGTAACTGTTATGTAGACCTTCTTATTTGAGGTATTTGAGCTTCTCCACAGCTCTCCATTCCCCAGAGACACGTATACTAAAATCTGAGAATTCAAGTACTGAGACAGAGAACATCCTTAAAAGAAGAGAAAATCTAAGAGGTAAAATGATTAAAGAAAAAGGCATCCTTGCAAATTATTCTTCTACAACTGTGGGGTTTAATGCAGTAGCCACTTTTAGGATCCCTTTATTTCTTTTCCTGCAGAAGATTTAATCCCTTAACAGAACCTGTTTTAGTACATGCATATGCTGTAGTAATGTTAATTAGTATCTTTCTCCCTCTTTCTTGGGAAGGTGCCACATAAGATATCACAAATTCCTGACACATTTATACAATGGGCCTCTTTGAAATAAATTTTCCTTCATAGATCAGCCATTGGAAAAAGTAATAAGCTTTTCCATTAAGGAAAATTACATACATGTGACACTTACTGAGCTCTAAAATCGGCAATAAATATATATATTACAGCAAAGGAGAACAAGAGAAAGAAGAAAGCAAAACTGGGAAACAAGAAAGGAAGAAGGAGGAGAGGCAAAGGAGATACAGAACTGTGTTCACAAACTATTTCGCTCCCTTGCTTAATTACACAGCAGTGTCAAGCCTTACCTTCCCCACCCTCCTGCTTCTCTACGGCTTTCTCGTTATTAAGAGTCACTCCTTTAACCAACAAAATTACCACTCAGTGGCTACCTCTGCTACATGGCAAATACCCGATTTAGTACTATTTTACTTGTCCCCCAAAGCTCAAAGCAGGTTCAAATTTACATAAAAGCTATTTGCTAGACGTGTAGATGAGAAACATACTTGAGCAACACAGGGTTTTTTTTTTAATTTAAGTTGGTTCTTAGTGCCCATTTTTAATAATTTTCATTACAGAAGCCATAAAACTAACAAATTTAGAACAATCCATTCAATAAAAGAGAGTTGAATTTAGTACCTCAGTGTTATTGCCTGAACAATAACAATGTTTTAATTAATAAATAAACTCCCAAACCATCTGTGATGGGGTGTAATCACTCATTACGAAGGATCCAATTAACCTTCTGAGGCTCAGGGGCCAAATGACTTTACCAGGGTATATCGTAAAAGGGTATTGCAAAAATTTCAGATTCCTCCCACAGTCCTTTAAAATTCAGGAGCAAGTTGATTTTCCAGACATTAGTGCAAGTGTATATTGCATCTTTTCACTGAAATCCAATCCTTTCCCTTGGTACGCCTAACTCCGTTACCGCTTCTAGACAGAGATATAAAATGCCCATCGCAGGACACTGCAAAGTGACAAAGGTGTATATTCTGCAGGTCAAGGTACTCAAAGCAGCAGTAATCACAACACCAAGCTCAGAAAACCTCTGAGTTGGACTTTCAGGAGGAAGGACACCTTTTCAGAGACAACTGTCTCCATTCTAAAGATATGGATTGGAACATTTGTTATATGTAGGACGGTTTGTAATGTGAAGCTTGATCTAATTAAACTGGAGTATTGGGTCTGCTGGAGTGTAAGCTATCACACTTGGTGACAGTCAAACACAAACACCGAAACAACTTATAAAGTTTTCTGCTCTATTTTGAAAGTTAGGCAAATAGGAATTTTAAAAAATACGAATTAATACAGAAAACCCAGCAGCAAAACTTATTACACTGCGATTAGAGAAGAATAGTAATAGAATTCAATGTGCACAGCACGTATGGTCGTCCATGATCCACCCCCTGTCCAGCTCTGAAAACTCCCCCCAAACCTCCACTCCCAGCCCAGTTACTCACACCCACCACACTTCCCATCACACGGTGCTCCGACCACGCATCACTGCGTCACCTGCAGACCCAGTAACACTCCAAAAGCCCTTTTATCCCGAAATGTGTATAAACTCATTCCTCCGCCTCAGATCTCACTCCCCAGCCCCACTCTCCAAATTTATTCCCACAGTGCTTCCTTTGACTAATTCCTCCCTGTCCCTGCAAAATGTACACAGGCTCCACAGCTGCCAAGAATGGACGTGCCATTAAAACAAACACCCTTTTAGCCTCTTTGACGGCACCCTCATATCCTGCTTTACATTACAGCATTTGGCTTTGCACAGATCTTTATTTGGGTAAATGAACAAATAAATGGTCCTGCCTGCTGGCAGAGAAATTCATTAAACTCCCAAGACCCCTTCTAGTACCTTTCATTTCATACTAAATATTTCACCCTGAGTATCATATTGATATTCTAGTATTCAAAGTTATGGTATTTTTACCACCTCGAATATGTTTTATTTCCAAATAAGTCTCTAATTTCATGCTTTGTGGCATATTTGATTTGTTGCTTAAGCAAACAATAATGAACAAGTCACCATCTCCCTACGTTGTAAATTAATAAAATTATGGGCATTGAAATTCTTAGAGAAACTAAACAAGAAACCGTATACAATGAACCCTCATGCTTTTGTTTTCAGTAAGTAGCCAAACTTAAGAAAGCACTGATAAGTAATAAGTAAAATAGAAAATGAAAATGAGTCATTTTTCTTTGGCTCGATCCTTATAACGATCATTATCAAACTGTAATTTCAATTATATTCTTGCACTTTCACGTTAGGTTTGCTAACAACAATCGTGATCATAATTTTTTTTCCCGTAAAAGAGGTATTCCCCTAGTTTCAAAGCCACACTGGGAGCAGAAGCTAGAAAATGGGTAACAAGTAGTATATCTTCAATGTAAGAGAAGCGAGTATTGCTTGGGTTACACCCAAAGGAAATAACATATCACGTCTCTTAAAGCTTGAACTTACTGAAATGGTGAGGCTGGGTTCGTGAAGTGGAAATCTTTAATAAACTCTCTTCACCTTTAAAGTTCTTACACCTCTAAGCGTGCTCTAATTCCTGAACACGATTCTTCTGTGAGGGATCATGTGTTCCCATATTAAAAAACAATAGAACAAAGTTGAAAAAGTAAAAGGAAAGGGCTGGTCCTCACTGCCAGGACCCCGGCTTATCTCAGCAGCCTCCTATTTTTAACCAGATTGCAAATGGTATCCGTGATCAAAGGCCCAGAGCCCTGGAGGAACTTGGGCAAACAGCACGCAGCAGAATGCTTCCTGATGATCTGTAAGCAGGAAAGGACTTTTGACATGAAAGACAGCTTAAACAGCACAAGAATAGCAATAAAGCAGCTGTAAAATGCTTAACGTTGCCCTTGAACGAATGTAAATTGTTCCAAATAATTTTTCCTTTTTTCACAGCCTCTCGATGCCCCGCTGGGGCATTTAAACAGCCACATGCTCAGTACACAAAAGCTTCTCTAAGTGGGAAAATACAGTGCACTAATGTGGTTAGAATAAGGGAACTGAACAAATCCACAGCTGAGATTTGATGCCTCCTTTTCCTTTCGTTGGAGACTAAGTTGATTAGTGACAGGCTTGTTTTGGACACTAACTAAGTTTCCAGTCAGTAATGCTGAAGGGTAATTTTGGGTTTAGAAATATTCATTTAACCATTGAAGTGGTTGCTAATTTAAAAGATAAATGGGTTACTGAGTCTTCACATAGGACTGTTCATGCCACTGGAATGCATATTCACCTACAGCTTAAGAAGTACAGCACTTACTTTTCTTTATTGTTTTCTATTAGACAAATACATACTATAGAAATGCTATGAATACTATGATGTTCATATATCTTTTCCACTATAAGTCATGAGAATAGTATTCTCACATAATATTTCATATTTGCATAATTATAAAACATTTATATATATATGATGTCATTTAATTCACAAAAATGCTTTTAAATATATTAATGTTCTCCCACATAAACCTTTGCATAAAGACATAAAAGAAAATGGTCTCTCTCAATAATGATACTTATTCTAATCAATTATATTAATTCTATATTTAACCTAAAATAAAAGATTAAAAAGAAATCTCAATACTTCATTATTTTAAAAAGTATATTGTGTAGTTTAGAAAACAATATGCTTACAATTAAAAGATATGTTTTATTTCACAAGAGAAAAATTACCTTCAAATAATTTGGCAATTCACTAATAAAAGTTAGGCAGAAGGGTGTATTTAAAAGTCAAACAAACAATCAAAAAAACCTTTAAAGTTACTCAGATAGATACAGATATGCTGTACTTGATAGAGCAGATGTGTTGCTTTAATATTAAATTTAAATAAAATATTTATGAATCAAAACATAAATTATACTTAGGGTTGTAACTAAACAAACTATGATAACAAATTCTTCTTCTTCTGTAAAGAATATTTTTCTTAATAAATTATTACCTTAACCTTATTTATTAAGTCTATATTTTCACATTTGTCTAAAAATAATAAAATTATTTGAGACAGTTACTTTGTGGTCTCCAGTGGAATAACCATCCCCACAAAACCATGTAATATATATATATATATATATATATATATATATATATACACACACACATACACACACACACACATATATATATATTATATAACCAGGAAGGCAAAATGTTCCTCTGCCTAAATATCAAAAATCACTTCAAAAATTAATGTTTTAAATGCAAACATGCATGGAAAAAGAGAATTTTTCTACAGTAATACCCAGCTTAAACATATTTATGTTTAGAAGCATTGCATTGAAGACCTCTGATAGGGTCAGTTATTATATATTAAATTTCTAAGTACTTTCTTGTGAAAGTAGTCAAGTTATCGAAACGAATTCCTTTTTCAAGCACAGTAAAGTTGTACTTTTTAAAATCAGTACTTATTTGTTTAATGTCATGCAAAGCTATAACGCTTGTTAGTAGGAGTATAGTATGTATTAAAATCTAATCCCTATTGCCCCAGAGATTTACCTCATATTATACTCTGTTTTCACTTTTATAATAATAAATATGGACACAGTGAGTACACAAAGCCTTGGTGTGCTTCGTCGGGGAAACAGCTAGATGACTAGCACAATTGCTCTGATTTTAAACCATGTTTTACTTAAGACTAATTTTTCATCAGTGTTAGAGGTTAATAACACTGTTATTTCCTCTATTACCTGGATTTAATAAAAGCAGTGGGGCATAAGATTCTGTAAAGCCAGGCAATAAGAGGAAATAACACAAATGTTAACCTCTAACATAAAGGTAACGGTAATTACCCCAGTCTCGTTTTAAAATTAATGCCTTTGGTAGTCTCCCAAGTGGCCCAAAAAAAATCTCTCTCCTCAGTGTTCTTTCTGGCAACTACCAAGATCCAAGGTCAAGGGCAAACTATGCCATCAGCTTATATGCTTAACAACATTTGTGCACCATATCAGCTTTTAATATAGAAGTGCATTATATTAGAAATAAAACGCTGCAATAAAGTAACAAAACTGTAATTATAAATTAGCTACACTGAAATTACACATTGAAAATGTTAACCGAAAAATGTTGCAATACAGAAAAGTTGATCCATCTTCTCATTTGTCAAATATAAAATCAAGTTACACAATAAGATAGATAAATCTCCAAATTAAATACGTAAGAAAGGGAAGCATGCGAAACAGTTTCGTCTATATCTAACCAGTAGTTTTGAAAGGGGCACTTACGAAATGCTCATTATTTAGTTTGCTTCCATTCTTTGTAAAAATCCATTGTGGGTATCTTTATATACATACTTCAGTAATATTTTTCTATTTGATAAGCATACTTTTCTAATGTTTTGGCAGGTAGAATTAACTTCAGTTTTATTACAAGTCAACTTTGCCTTTTATAGCACCAACTCATGTCAGCAGCCTCTTTGCAAACTCTTGTCAGCAAGTTTAAGATTAATTTCTATTCATTATCTCAGATCCTCAAGCCCTGCAGTGTGTTCACTGAGAACCAAATTTCAGATTTGATTTTTGCAATTCTGCTAGGCCCATCAGTATTTTGGAGGTCCACCAAAGTAAAAGTGTTCCAAGCTTTCATCTTTCAAACACCACCACTCATAACAAATTTCAGCCATCTATTATTCCCTGTCATGTCTTCATATTCAGTTTACAAAAGCAAAAATGTGCCTCCGGACTGTTGATGACCCAGAGTTTGCTGGAATCCTTTCTTAATAATAATAAATTCCTTGTGTACATGGATCTTGTCACTCATTTCTTGTATTCTTCAAAGCATGAATACTTGGTGGCATCCAACAATATTCACTGATACTCATGCAATATGGGACCAAGAAAAAAAGATCTTTGTTCAGTCTGAACCAGCCCAGCCCTCATACAGCTTACATCATATATCAGAAATCATATACACACTACTATATATAAAATAGATAACCAACAAGGACCTACTGTGTAGCACAGGGAACTCTACTCAGTATTGTGTAATAACCTATAAGGGAAAAGAATCTGGAAAGGAATATATATATATATATATATATATATATATATAACTTAATCACTGTGCTGTACACTTGAAACTAACATGATATTGTAAATCAACTATACTTCAACTTAAAAAAGAGTAATCTAATTTCTGATCCACGTCTTGTTACACAGATTGTAAATGTCAAAGTGTAAACACTGAATTTATCTTATCCTTTGACAATTGGCAGGTAGGGTAGGAACTGCAGTGGTAACTAATTCTTTTAAAGAAAATTCTAATTAGCACAACAAATATAATTATGACGACAATGCCATTTAAAAGCTACATATCAGCTTTGTCTTTGAAGAACTTGAAATCTTTATCACCCTATAAAACACGGGCAGGGAAAAACTTCAAACAGGCTTACAGGAAGTTTCAGAAAGGGAAACTTAATATCTGATGGATGAGAAGGCTCACCAGTGGCCCAGAGCCATGAACAAGGTCACTTAAATAGACAGAAAACCCCTCCCCAGGTGTGGTCCCTTTGTTGTGTATTTACACTGGCTCCTGTGTTGAGAGGAGACCTCCACGGTCCTGAAAACTGCCCAAAACTCCTGGCTGAGTGCGGCAGTAAACACAGTCTGTGATGCTAACCTCTGGTGCACTCCACATGTGCCCAGATCTTCTAAGACCTTCACTCCACTCTGTCACAAGGGAGAATAACATTTGAGGTCAATAGATTGGGGGGTGCAGGGAGCAATTAGAGAAGCAAAGACAGCAACACAGTTCATTGTTGAGAAAGAGTGGTCTGGGTTAGCATCCGGCCGGACCACTTACCAGCTCTATTACCAGCTAATTATTTAATCTCTCAAAGTCTCCCACCCATAAAATTAGAATTAAACTTGTATCTACCTCATAAAGTCAATAAAATAATCTACATAAAGCAGGGATTGGTACCCCGATAATTACAATCCCACATGGAAAACCCACACTAAAAACCATCAGGAGACCAAGATTGCAATATAACATGCAAATACAAAGTTGCGCATTAATCTTTTATTATCCAAACCGAGAATTCAAGAATAAGTTACTTAACTTAGAAAAGTTCAGAGGACCATGTGCTTACATTATAAAACCTCAATATTACAGACAGTCTTAAAAGACAAAAGTCATACCTGCTCCCACTGAGAAAATGCCACCTCACCTAATGAACTATCAATTACTACACATTTTTAAAATTTATTTTATTGAAGTGTAGTTGATTTACAATGTTGTGTTTATTTCTTCTGTACAGCAAAGTGATTCAGTTATATATACATACACATTTTTTTCATATTCTTTTCCATTACGGTTTATCTCAGAATATTGAATACAGTTCCCTGTGCTCTACAGTAGGACCCTGTTGTTTATTGTAACTACACATTTGAAGAAAGAATAACAAATTGTAGTTTCCTCTTATAAATTTTTCTTGGATGGAAATAAAGTCAAACTTTCTTTGTTTATTACAAATATTCAACTCTGTATGTATATTTGACAATATAATGAAACCTATCAAAATGAAGCAAAGACAAATAATACATGGTCTCAATGCCTGAAGAGTTCAGAGTCTAGTAGATGGAAAAGTACATGCATAAATAATTGTAATACTAACTTATGAGTGCTATAACAAAGATGTTTCAAAGCTTCTGGAGTACTGGGGCTTCCCTGGTGGCGCAGTGGCTGGGAGTCCGCCTGCCGATGCAGGGGACACGGGTTCGTGCCCCGGTCCGGGAAGATCCCACGTGCTACGGAGCGGCTGGGCCCATGAGCCATGGCCGCTGAGCCTGCGCGTCCAGAGCCTGTGCTCCACGACGGGAGAGGCCGCAACAGGGAGAGGCCCGCGTATGGCAAAAAAAAAAGCTTCTGGAGTACAGAGTCCAAAGGATAAGGAGGAATTCATAGTAAAAATGAAATATTCCCTGGACCTAGAAAGATGACTCGGGCCAGAAGAAAAATAAATTCTGAATGTCCTGAATGAACATCCTTTTGTATGCTAGGGACATAACCAAATGTATGGTTGGCTGCTCCCACAATAAGAATTACCCGAGTGATGGGAAAAAAGTGCCCCACACATTCCGCCATTGCCATGACTATCTGAGTATCCAGAATCTGAGAATCCAGAATTTTCAGGGGAAAGATTAATGCCTTGCTGCCTCTGCACAGATTAAAAACTATTTAGAGCAAGAACCATTTCGTATTCAACTTTGTGTTCTTTGGCACGTAAAACAAAAATTGTTGTAGACCACTTAAAGAGCTGGTCTCTTGGTCAGAAACCAGAATTCCCTTAGTTTTGTGGCATGTTCTCTGAGTCCAGAAGTTAATCTCCACAGTCAGAACTACCTCTGGCTTTTGGGGAACAAATCCTTGTTTCAGGAAGACATCTCCCCTGGGATCAAGGTATCCCACCACCAACTAGTGGCTTTTCATGAATAAAATACTCCTCACTTTTTTTGGTCCCTCATTCTTGCAAAGCTTGTTAATTTTGAGAGACTTAGGACTTTTCCTAAAATTAACATCCATTTTCTTAATGCCCTAAGAAGACTTGGTGATGGTTGATGCCATTATATTATTTAAATTCCATTAAGTGCTAAATCCAATGTTACATAAACATATTAATTGTTATTTCTCAAGCTATAGAAATCAACAGGCATTGATATATTTTAAGATGTTATGATGGGCAAGAGACAATACCAACTGAGGCGGCCCATAATCAGGATGTAACTGACTGGAAAGTTGTCTAACGAAAACGGTATAAGAGGTCATCTTAGAGAAATTAAACATCAGTGGACTTTGTGCTATGTATTTCGGTTTAAGAGCCTGTCTAATCCTGGGAAACTTCAAGTTCAGGAAGATTAAAGTCAATCTAGGACTCACTGTTTTACACATTTGGCTGCAGTCTTAGAAATCTGCTCTAGGACCTCTGTCCTAAAGCAGTTCACTTCTCTAAACGTAGTGAGCAGGATTTTTGCAGCCTGGACTCTCTACAATCAGAGCCCAGTCCTTCCGGGGCTCCAACTCCCAGGCTGGTTGGCAATTAACTAGGACCCAAAGGAAATGCACTAAAGACACTTAGAGTTTCCTAATTAAGGGTACTATTAACAGAAAGTTTCTATATACATAGCTTAAAAAGAGGAAGAGGCAAATGGAGACAATTTAAAGATGAAGTGGGACATTTCAATGAATCACCTGTGACCAAAAGTTGTATTAACTCTAGACAGAATCTTTGGCAAATACTGACGTTCTGAGTTAAAGAAAAGTTTTAGCTACATGAAGCTAAGAGCAATTACTCTTTCTGAAATACATGAAAAAATTATATATAACTATGATTCACAAGTAACATTTGTGAATCAATAATTTACTAGGAAGAATTAGCACCTTGCGGGCTTAGAATTTAAAGTTAAAAGCAAAATGGATACTTTTAAGAATCCAGAGAGGTTGACCTATTTATACTCATTTGGAGTATGGAATAGAGATGATCTTTTCATTTCCTACTTTTGATTCATTTGGAAAGCTAAATGTTTAGTAGCAGTGCAGCTGCCATTATAAATACATTCATCACATAAGGCCATAGGAAGCCACTGCCGCCACTGATATAGGGTCTTCTAAAATGAAATTTGAAGATAGTAGAAAGTTAATTCTGATAAATATTGCTAATGGAGCAATAGTAGCTCTTCTTGATGTCACTGTCCTGGGTTTTCCCCATCTCACCCAGCCAAAGCCGGTAAGCCACACCAGAGCAGGGATCTAGGTGAGGCAATTCTGGGAACGGAAGAACTCACAGCTACACAATATCATTGTGAGACCTTAAATTTGTATTATTCTTTAATGTTAAAACACAAAAACAAAATGGAAAAGAAAGTTTCCTTGTTAATAACTTCTCATAATCATCTCAGTAACACTATGAGACAAAGAGGATATCAATTTTGTTACAGATGAGGGATAAAAGCCTCCACAAACTTGCATAACTCTTCCAAAGTTCCAAGACCTCATAAATAGAAATCTTAGAACTAAAACGGATGTCCTTCAACCTGAAGCCAAAGAAATCTTTCTGCTATACAAGCCACATGCCATCTTGTCCATATTCCTAAGTTCATGAGCAGCTGAATTGATTTGCTTCCTTCATGCAGATGTTTCATGGAATTCCTCTATTATTTAAAACAAATGTATTAAAACCTTGGTTAAAGCAAGATAGAGGAAACCTGAAAGTTATTCTGCATCTGTTTTTGTTACTCCTGGTAACCGAGAAGACAAAAACACCCACAGGCCCTACTTCTGCTACCAGTAGTTGAGTATTAGTGTTTTATGTCCTTGATGGCCATATTTGATTTTTTTAAGAGACAGAAAATAAACAAAAACTCTATGTGCTGTTTCCTCTGTTTGCAAGAACTGTGACCTTTGACTCTTATAAATCTATTCAAAGCTGAAGTCTGGAGATTGGGTGTTTCAGGAATGTTCAAAATATAGCTTGAGATTTATAGAACTGCAAACTTTTCTTGGCTTTTCTTGGTCCATTTTATTTGATAAAACTTAACTGGTAAACAAAGTGGCCGCACATCCTCTACAAAACATCCATTAGGTTATCTTGCTTTATCCCAAACTAGAGTTTGTTTGCACAAAGAATTAATGAGAGGGGTTATTGAAGGACTTTAGTCTCTTCTTTTCTTCCACTCGGACAAATTGTTTGCAATACGAGCACTAATGAAGGCAAATAAAAGTAATTGACATTCTAATATAGAACTCATTTTCAGGGAGTCCCACTCCACTGTTAAAATAGAAAAAGATGTTTCTTTTAAAAAGTCCTTTGAGGGGCTTGATGTTATGGCAGTTGAAACTCCTATTAGTGTGTATAAAGGCCATGCTGTTCCAACTAGCACAGAGCTAGATCTCAGAAACTTGAATAAGGCAATTTCCTTAAGCAGTGTTTCAGCCTCGCTATTTAAAATGTGGCCCTATAATTAATGCTGTATGTTATATCTTTCATAAGGAATTTATCATTGGCGTTTAAATTAGTTGGAAGGCACATAATACATTTCTGTGTCTAGAAGCATGTCAGGTTCAAGAAAAGCCTCAAAATCTAATACTTCAAAATATATTTTAAGAATTTATCATTAGACCAGAACACTGAAGTAGTGTTGCTTACTTGGCATAGATGGTGGCAGTGCTTACCTTTCTGGCTGAAATCGTGATTCCTGAAAATAGAGGTGGAATATCTTTCTCCCATCTTTCAGGAGTCATCCTAGAACCTCACTTGACAGCCAGCCACTCTGGGCCATACCCAATGTGGAAAGATTTCTGACTCCCCTACCTCATCAAAGCAGTTTCTAATGTGGGGTGATAGCATTCCAGAGGATCCCCAGATTATCCTTTTATATTCATTTTTAATTAAAGAAGTAGGAAAGCAACTAAGTTTACTAGTATTTAATATACAGATTGAAATTGGTTCCATCATTAAACCTATAGATCAGAGGGATTTAGGGATTACATTATAGTAAATTTCGGGATTGTATTACATTGAGCAGAAATATATTTACAATAATTTGTACTAAAATGAGAAGTTGACATGAAAGTCTTAAGTACCAAAAGGAGACTGGTTGTCTCATGGTAAAGTTTTTTAAAAAGTTGGCGAATGTGAAGATGAGTTACATGTTTTTCTCTTATAAAAAAGCTGTTCCAGATTTCTGAACTTTTCTATGATTAAAACTGCCTGCTTAGCAGAATTTAAACACACACACCCCCTTAATATGTCCCAATGTAAAAGAGGCATTTTGAATAAGAAGTGAGAAAATGATTGTTTTGGAAAATAATTCCTGCTATCAAGACAAAATTTTGAAAACAGATGTTTGGCAAAGTTTTCATCATTATGCAACTTTGTTACTGAAAACAATTTAAGTGTGTCAATTATAAAACACTCATCTGCACATTTTGAAAATCAGATGTTATGTATTTTATAGAAATATATAATACTTGTTAAGTTGTGTTACTGTTTTATTTAGAATTTTTGCATCTCTGCTTACAAAAGACATTGGCCCATATTGTACTTCTTCTTCCTCTCTCTCTCTATTTCTCTCTGACTTTGGTAAGTTGGGAACCTTCCATACTCCTCAATTTTTGAAAGTGTGCCCAAAATAGATGGTATCTATCCTTTGAAAATTTAGTACAACCTATACTTAAAAACTGTTTCATTTTGTGCCCATATTGTGGGCAGGTTCCTGACTACCAAGTAAGTGACAATGGTTTTAGATTAACTTTTTTAAATTTTCTTTTCTATCAATTTTAGTATTATACAGTTTTTTTGAAAACTGGCCAGTTCACTCAAGTATTTATATAAAATTTATAATATTTTAATATTTGTTTCATATTTGTATTCTACATATAGACGTGGTCCTTTTTTATTCATAATATTTGTATTGCCTATTTTATGTTTTTTAATGAGTTCTTTAAAAGATTTTTTTGATGTGGACCTTTTCTTTTTTGTCTTTATTGAATTTGTTACAATATTGCTTCTGTTTTATGTTTTGAATTTTGGCCGCGAGGCATGTGGGATCTTAGCTACCCAACCAAGGATCGAACCCTCACCCCCTGCATTGGAAGGCAAAGTCTTAACCACTGGACCGCCAGGGAAGTCCCTTGTATTGCCTATTTTAAAATCAGCTTTGTCAGAAGAATTTCTTTCAAAGAAACAGATTTTAGGTCTATGCTTCTTTGTTTTATATTTAATAAATGTTTTCGTTCTGTCCTCTTTATTTCCTGAGTTTATATCCTGAGTTTGCTTCCTGAGTGTACTTTGCTTTTCTCTTTCTAACTTCTGGTGCCGAACTCATAGAAAGAACATTCATTTTCAATGTGTCTTCAACACTATTGTATGAATTTAAGATAAAACTCCCTACAAACCATTTAACTGTCTTCCACAAGTTTTGATATGCAGTGTTTCATCGCTGCTTAATTCTAACTTTCATTTTTATTTCTTCACATTGTCATGGTTTAAAGCATACTAACTGAAGTCAAATTATCTGGGCTTTCAGTCTGAGCTCCATCCTTCATTAGATCTATGCTTTAATTTCCTCATCAGCAAAATAATAAGAATAGCAGTAGAACCTACTGCTAGGGCTTTACGACATATATATAATGCACATGACACAGTACATAACCCATGCCAAGCACTCTACTGAAATTGGCTGTCACCTTCATCATCATCTAAACGTCCTCATTATTACATCCATGAAATATGTTGGAAAGTGTTGCTTTAAAATTCAAATTATATGTTATATCAATCTATACAAAATATATTGTACTGTAATGTTATTGCCTATGATCAGACAATATCATTGATTCACTGATATTTGTTGTGATTGGCTTTGTAACCTGGTATAGAGTCAACTTTTGTTGGAGTTTCATGAGTGTTTGAAGAATGACCTCTCTACTCTGTATTGTTGGGGGAGAGATTTTGTAAATATACATTAGACTAAATGTGTTAATTGAGTTATTCAATTTGTCTGTATATGTATTAAATTTATATGCTTGATACCAGTATTTCACAGAATTGTGTTAAAAGCTTCTACATGGATTTGTTAATTTCTTCTTGAAATTATTTCAATTTTGCCTCATGTGTTTGAGGATGTGTTGTTAGTTGCACACAGGTTGAAACTGCTACATATTCTTGGGAAGTAGTAGATTTATCATTATAAAATGATCCTCTTTATCTCTAGTAACTTATTTTTGGTTTCAAGTCCATTTGGTTGATATTAATATAGTATTTGCCTAATATATATATATTTTTTTTTATTCTTTTTTTTTACATTTTTATTGGAGTATAATTGCTTTACAATGGTGTGTTAGTTTCTGCTTTATAACAAAGTGAATCAGTTATACATATACATATGTTCCCATATCTCTTCCCTCCTGCGTCTCCCTCCCTCCCACCTTCCCTATCCCACCCCTCCAGGTGGTCACAAAGCACCGAGCTGATCTCCCTGTGCTATGCGGCTGCTTCCCACTAGCTATCTACCTTACGTTTCATAGTGTATATATGTCCATGCCACTCTCTTGCTTTGTCCCAGCTTACCCTTCCCCCTCCCCATATCCTCAAGTCCGTTCTCCACTAGGTCTGTGTCTTTATTCCTGTCTTACCCCTAGGTTCTTCGTGACATTTTTTTTTCTTAAATTCCATATATATGTGTTAGTGTACGGTATTTGTCTTTCTCTTTCTGACTTACTTCACTCTGTATGACAGCCTCTAGGTCCATCCACCTCACTACAAATAACTCAGTTTTGTTCCTTTTTATGGCTGAGTAATATTCCATTGTATATATGTGCCACATCTTCTTTGTCCATTCATCTGATGATGGACACTTAGGTTGTTTCCATCTCTGGGCTATTGTAAATAGAGCTGCAATGAACATTTTGGTCCATGACTTTTTGCATTATGGTTTTCTCAGGGTATATGCCAAGTAGTGGGATTGCTGGGTCATATGGTAGTTCTATTTGTAGTTTTTTAAGGAACCTCCATACTGTTCTCCACAGTGGCTGTATCAATTTTTCCATTTGTTTACTTTCAGCCTTTCTGTGTCACTGCTTTACTGTTTCTTGCAAATAAGTACATAAATTAAAAATAAGAATTAAAATCTCTGTGCTTTAACTGGTCTATGTTTAATCAGTTTGCATCTAGGATGTTTTTAGTATACTTGGATTCCCCAGTATCATTTTGTGTTGTGTCATTTTTGTTTTTTGTTTGTTCTCCTCTCCTTTCCTGACATCTAATGAATTGACTGAATAATCTTTATTCTCTCTTTACAATATTGGAAGTTCTTTTAGTGGAGACCCTAATGTTTTATTTTGCTTTTAAATTTTGGACATATGAGTTTAATTATCTTCTAGACCATTCATATGGAAATATGTGGTGACTGAATGGAAACAAAGGGTCATAAACTTAGAAGAGAGGTAAGTAGTTTAGAACAGCATTTTTCATTTAAACCAGTTTAGATTTAGACATTCACCAAATTGGTCCATTTTTTTAACACTTAACATAAAACTTTTTTTGCCAAATTAAAAAAAAATTATTAAAACTGGTTTCCAGAAATTGTCCAAATAATTTCTTTAGACATGACTCAAGTGCTTTCCTTCCACATTTCTTTAAGTCTCAAGTTTTCTTTGGCAAATTTATCCAAAAGACTACATTTTCATTTTAGAGATTATACTTTACATTTAGATAACAGAGTGCTGTAAATTATTGTTCATAGGGTATCTTCCTCTAAGCCTTAGTGGTTTATACCTTCCCTTTCAAATATATAAATGTCTTTTAAGTTGTCATTCACAAAGTTGTTTTGGAAAAAAAATTGTGAATTATACATCTGTAAATTCTTACCCTTTGCTCTCTCTTTCCCCTTTGTACCACCTGGATGCATAATCTATGAAGTACTAGAGAAGCTGAAGCCATGCGATAGAAAGACCTTGGTCCCTGACACTGTGTAGGAGACCTTGGTCCCTAACACTACCTAGGAATACCCGATCCACTTTTATATGAGCAAGAAGAAAGCTCGTATTCTGTTAAGCCATTGAAATCGTAAAGACTATTTGTCACAGCAGCTACCATTATCTTACTGATAAAATTTCATATTTATTTTTTAATTCACTCCAACAATTTGTCTTTTTAATTGATGTATATAAACATTTAAAGTGATTATTAACATCTACCATGTTTAACTGTTCTAATTATTGCATTTGTTTTTTGTTTCTTCTTATTCCCCTCTGTTTAAGCCTTTCCAGTTTCAGGTGAGCATTTCATGATTCCACTTTTTCTCCTCTTTTAGCATATCAACTATACTTCTTTTAAAAATATTTTTAGTAGTTGACAGAATTTCAAATATGCATTTTTAACCCATCTAAATCCACCTTCAAATAACTCTATACCTCTTTATGTATATGTAATGCAGTTATTCCCAATCCCTCCCTCCTTACGAAAATAAATCTCATTCACTTATTCATTCATTTCACTTATCCATATGCCATAATAACCTAATACATTGTTACTATTACTGTTCTAAACAAAATTATCTTTTAGTGCAATTAAAAATGAGAAAAGTAAAAGACTTCATTTTACTTTGATTTATTACCTCTCCAACACACTTCCTTTCTTCATGTAGTTCTGAGTTTCTGACCCATATCATTTTCCTTCTCCCTGAGGGACGTCTTTTCACATTTTTTTCAGGGCAGTTCTGGTGATAAAGTCCCTTGAGTTTTGTTTGAGCAAGTTTCTTCTTCTTTGCTCCTGAAGAATGATTGTATTGGAACAGAATTACATATTGATGTTTTTTTCCCCTCAAAACTTTAAGTAGTTCCCTTCACTCTCTTGTTATTTGCATGGTTTCTGACTAGAAGACCACTATAATTCTTATCTTTGTTCATCTATAAGTAAGGTGTATTTTTTCTTCTAGATTCTTTCAAAATTCTTCTCTGTGCCTTTGACTTTCTGCAGTTTGAATACGATATGCTTTGGTGTAGTTTCTTGATTTTTTTGGAGGGAGCATGCAGTAATTCTCCCTCTTGGTGTCCTCTGAGCTTCCTAGATCTGTGATTAAGTGTCTGTGATGAATTCTGGAAAGTTTTCAGCCATTATGACTTCACATATTTCTTCTGTTTCTTTCTTCTCCACCTGGTATTCCAATTAAGCATATGTTACAATTTTACAGTTGTCTCATAGTTTTTGGACGTTCTCGGACTTTTTTTTCCCCTTTACGTTTCAATTTGGTACATTTGTATTGACCTATCTTAGATCTCAGTACCTCTATTCTCAGGCACACCCAACCTACTGATGAGTGCATCAAAGACACTCTGCCTTTCTGTCTTTGATTCCTAACATTTCCTTTGATTCTTTCCTATAGTTTCCATTTCTACACTTACATTACTCATCTGTTCTTGCATGTTGTCTGCTTTTTCCTTTAGTCTTTAACTTATTAATCATAGTTATATTAAATTCTGATAATTCCAACATCTGTGCTATACCCAAATCTGATTCTGATTCTTGCCTTTTCTCTTTAGACTGTGTTTTTCTTGCTTTTTGGCAAGCCTTGTAATTTTTTTTGAAAGCCAGGCATGTTGTACTAATGTTTGCTATAAACGTAGGTGCCAGAGTATTCAATTTCCTCTAGTATACTTGTTTTTATCTTCCCTGTTGACTTTGGGCTTCCTTACGTACTCTTCTTCAGAGACAGTCTGCATTTTACAGCTCTTTGAATTATAATCCACTATCACTACATTGGAGTCTGGTTGGTGTGGTGATAAAGTGTGGGAGAGGGGAGCATTATGTAGTCTTATCATTAAATCTCAGTTTTTAGTATGCCTGGGTCCCTGGGCTGTGCCCCTCACAAGTGCTTCTTCATGGTATAACATTTTTTCCCCTTAGTTGAGACCAGAAAACTAGCTGGAGTAAGGATGCCCTTCCCCCAGCTGGGATAAGGCTCTGGTAAAGTCTTTTCTCCTCAAGCATATGCTTTTGTTATGGACAACTCTCTGGGAATATTTCACCATGATTACTCTTCCCCGTTCCATGCCAAAGCCACAAAAGGATCTTTCTTAGATCTTCCCTGTGAGACGAGTTGGGCTCCTGAAGCTTAAAGCTCACCAGAGACCCATAAAGCTGCAGTCCCACAAGTTTCTCACTCTCATCCTACTTCATATTCAGCCTCCAGAATTTCCTCAAAATTACCATGTAAGTGTCACTACCAGATTATGGCACTAGCAACTTCCAGTCCAGGTGAGTAGATCTCAGTTGTGACTCTGGATTTGCCCATCTTGCCAAAATTCAAAGTGGCAAAGTGGCCCTGCAGCCCCTATTCTCTGATGGGTCCAAGGAAAGTCATCCATTTGAAGTGTATTTAGCTTCATCATTGTAAAGACAGGAGTGGCCACTTCCAAGCCCTTTAGATGTTGGAACTGAAATCAGAAGTCCTATTTTTAATTTTCTATTCAGTAGATAATTCTTCCCATCACACCAACTAACTGCTCTTATCCATTCCTATTGCATCAGCCTCACATGTTTTTAATGTGCCATGAAGTAAGAATACATATAAGTCCTTCTCTCTTAATGTGGAACAAAATTGCCCGCAGAAGTCAAGCCCTTGGAGATTTTCTGAAAAACAAACAGAAGCTGTGTCTAGAAAGCAGGGGTGACCATGAATAGAGCACTTGGTCCTGCAGGCCAAAGAAAGAGGAGCATTGTCTTTTCAAAATTTTTTTTCTAACTGAGCTTAAGATATTCACCTAGACTGATTTATGAGAGTGGAAGTGGAAGCAAGGGCAGGGGTTGGATTTCCTCAAGCATATTCCTTGTGTCCTTGTATGTTGCTTTTACTGCATTGATTCAGAACTAAGGGTGTGTCTTACAAATGCTTAAGGCATGTTCCTGTAATATTTCATTATGTGCCAACGCAGTCATTATCCCCTGCAAAGTAGCAGTGTCTAGGAACAAGTTATCATTCGGAAATAATAAAGGCTATTCATTTTATTGACATTTAAAATGCATGAGAACATTTATGACCAAGCTCATATATATTTCTCACCATGAGTATGTGGCATTAATTATCAAGGCTGCTCCAGAGAAGGATATGTTTATAACATCATGAAGCAGATCTTTCTTTTAAGTTAAGCTTGTTTGCATTTGGAAGGAAATTATTGTGTCGGTTAATTTGGCCTAGTCTCTGATGACATATTTCTGCAACCATCACGTTTTTCTCCATGGGTAGTATTTCAAAAAGATATTACATTCTATACCATGCTGGTAGGAAATTGTGTTTAACATTATAAAATATTACAATTTAGGCATTACTTGACTAGAATTGGCTATCTGAGTCACATTTCATTTGAAAAAATATGTGACATGTTGTAAAGGAAAAAAATTTATAATAGTCACTATTACCTCATATAAGATATAACAACCAAGTAACTGCATTAGCTGGCATGCCTACAAAGACAATATAATATTATATTTATATAATATTAATAATAATAACGTGATATTTTCAGCCCTACACTGAGAAGAAAGACCTTTGACTCCCATTTTCACAACAGTTTTCAACTGGATATTTTGTGAGAAGCAGAGAAGCCCTATGGACTTAAAGAATACATTGATCCCTAGAGTTCTTTCCAGATTAAAAAGGCAATGGTCCTATGTTTATAGATCAGGTGAGTAAAGAACCTACTGTGCGATCCTACATCCTAAAATTCTCAATCCATACAGTAGAATCAATTACCGAAATAGCAACTTTCAGCACCAGCCAGAGCTTGGAAAGTTTAAAATAAGAAAAGAAGTTTGAAAGCATTACTTTACATCATTAGAATCAGGTCAGTGGAAAATGGATATGAAGATGCTAGAATCGGCTAAGAGAATGTTTCTTGTCACACATTTTTTGTATTCTTGTTCCAGTCCTTCCACTTACTAATTATGCGTCCTAGACCAAGTCTCTGAATCCTCTGAGCCTCATCAGAAAAAAATTCTTTATGTCTTCATCTCTAAAATGAATTTAACAGTATCTCCCCCAAGAGTGGTGATGAGGATTGTATGAGGTAATGTGTAAAAAAAAAAAAAAAAAAGTTCAGTATAATGTCCAGCACGAAGTAAATCTTCCAGAACTATCTCAATGCTCAGAGTCATCTCCATTTTTCCTCTCCTTCCTTTTAATCCAACTAATAGAAATATTTTCAACTTACTGGTTAAAAAATCGGTATAAACTCCCCTTGGGACTACGTTTATTTAGAAATGCTCAGATATGTAACTATTTTGTTTAGTGTTTCAGGGAACATAGTCAAGATTAGAATTGGTCTCAGCTGCGTGATTATAGTTTAATAAGGGAAGCAGCACAGACACATATTCTATCTATAAAAATAGGAGCTGCAATGATTCCAAAAGTGATGAGTAGCCTAGAGGATCCAGAATTATGTTGGTGGTTTGGAGGTTACTGGATGTTAGAGAAATTGTCCTGGACAAAGTGGGCCCTAAACTGTAATTTGAAGGAGAGAAAGGAAGTGATGAAGCAGAGGAAAGACGTTATCCAGAGCAAATATTTGGGTTGACAGGGAGTATCAGGTCAAGTGGAACATGGCTCTTAACGTGGGCAAACACCCACCCAGGCAGGTAGGTGCTCAGGACTTTCATTCTTCCTAATGATTGCCCAGAACTCTCAAACAGTCAATACCTGAGTCAGCCCTGAGCTGGAATTCATCTATGCTCTAGGCTTTTTTAAAAGTTTCCCTCCCTTCTCTCCATTCCATCAAAGTAGGCCTTTCCTGTGCTCAGTACTGCAATATCCTCCTCTCTGTTTTCAAAGCAGACTAAGCTCATTTGACAAAATAATATTTACTAGTATGAGTGTAGTTATGAAGTACAAAATCCACATTATCCCACAAAAGTACCAATAAAATTTCAACGGTTTTCCTAGAGCTATCCCAGAATCCACTCATCAAGCGAAACACAACCTGTAAACAAAAAGTAAAAATTGAAAACGACAGTTGTCCATTTCCAAAGAATGAACTAACCCACTCTTGAGATATATGGTAAAATAATTGCTCATGTATTTATTGAAAATATTATGAATTGAGTTATAGTATAATCTAAAGTTATATAAACATTTACTTAGGTCACAAAATACTTAGCTGGAAAAAAATTTTACCTTTGGAGATATTTTTTAATTTATGATATAAACAATTTTAATCACAGATGGTATAAAACAAATGCAATAATATTTTCCCTTGAATGTTTAGACTGTTTCAGAAACAGAGGTAGGTGTTAATTTCTATTCTTCAACATCATGCTTGAAATTCTCTACAACTATTATCACAAAACACCATTATCTCAAAACATTATCACAAAACAACATGCTTGAAACTAGCTCAACTATTTCTTATCGGAGAAAACCAAAGAGTTTGTACTCTGTAAGGCACCAAAATGTGAAAGATTATCATTGCAAAAAATAAGTATGTGTGTGCATTTTTCATTTTGAAAATGCTTTTATAATAGAAAGTATATTCTTACTTTTAAAAGATGCATGCAAATCTCACTGAATTTAGTATTTTCATTATATACATCTAGCAGCTTTTAGCAAACTAAGTTGAAAAATAATGACTATTACTTATTCTCATATCGATAAGTAATCACACACAGAAAGTAAACTCAAAAAAGTAGTAAGAGAAGCACAGTGTCCTCTAAGTAGTAACAATATTTGCTTTCTAGTTAACATCTGAAGACTTCCAAGTTCTTAGAGAACCATGTATCCAGTTTACATGCCAGATTTAGCAGGTGTGAGTCAGAGAACTCTGGTGAGGAGGTATGAAGATGTAACAAAAGCCACCTCCTGATGCCACCTCTAAATTTAGGATCATCATCCTCTTGCCTTTGAAGGATAGAAATGAGGAGACATCTATGTTGAACACTTATCGTGAGTGTCTGATCGATACCATCTATTTAATACGTTTCAGGAAATGATAGTCCTGTTGTGTGGATATTAAGACATTGTGACCTTACATACCTTGCTGGAGAGTTTTGTGTTTTTTTTTTAAACAGACCTCTTTACCCTTGCCAGATTTTGAAGTCCTGCAGCACTGAATAGAAACTACTGCACAAATTTTGAAATCGGGAATAAAAGGTGTTGGTGGTGGTCCCACTTTGCATCAAAAGTCTAGCATATATGTGAATCCTTTGATCCAGGACCTCTACTTCGGAAAATGTAAAGGAAATAATTACCTATAAACATGTAATTATATGCACCTTCATTTCAGAATATTTACAACAAAATATTTGTTCTCAAAATGTTCAAAAATTGACAATAAGTAAAATGTCCAAAATATAAGATGAATAAAACAGACCATTTTGCAGTCCCAATAAAAGTGATATTCTAAACACACTTACTCACATGAAAAATGTCCATGTAATAGTTACATGAAAAAATGAAGTATAAAATAGTAGGTTAAATGTGATCCCATTTTTTTATTGCAAACAAAGAAAAAATATATATATATATATAAAATAGTGTTTTTCTCTAGGGAACTGGATTATAATTGAATTTAATTTTCTCTTTTTCCTTATCTATATTTTCTAGTTTTATTCCATCAGCATGTATTACTTATATAATGAAAAGTTTCAAATTAGTACTAATAAAAAATGAAAAAAATTAAAGTGCAAAATAGAGAAGTTTTTCTCTTGCCCTCTCTCCAATGCCTTAAAATACACAACACAGAGAAAAACAGATTAAGCACGTTCAAATTAAAACAATCAACAATAAGCACTAAACTAATACAAGTAAAATTCAATTGCATTTGACTTGCTTAAATCAGTATAAATATATATGGCATATAATGAAAAAAATTACGTAGCAGATTTAGAGGAAAGATGTTTATATCTGACTTTCCGCTAAATTTCTGTGTGATCTTGAGCAGGTCACGTTTACAGTTATCATATGCAGAGAATAAGGAGGAGTAGATGATTTCTCAAAGGCTTTTCAGAGCTAATATTCCATCAGCCACTGGAAAACCCTCTTATCTTTGATTATGCTCTTGATGTCCTTCAGCCATAGAAGGCTCCACACCAGTTTCAGCAACTATGTACAAGGTCCCCTGGGCAGGGACTGTGTATTGCATAAATATTTACAATTTAAATGTCTCCTTCCCATAATAACAGTTCAATAAATATTTGGTAATACATCATTCTTTTTGCTGTAGTCATATTTTCATGATCTCAGGAAACCTGTCTCAGGATATTTCCAAAAATTTGATTGACCTGTCTGCACAAATAGCAATGGCTAATCTGCTCTAAGATCCAATAGTAGTATAAAAACTAATTATAGTGAGACACAGTACACAGGCTTTGAGTAGGCTGTTTTCATTCAATTCTCATCGTGAGAGAACATGGCCCCCCAAAGCCACTGAACACCTTTGTTCTTATGCTCTGTTAAAGCTCTGAGACATCTTCCAGAGTGGCTCTGTTTGATCCATCTTTCTGGTTTTGCCTTCCCTTTGTTCTTTCGAGGAGCATAAAATTGATTTGGTAATTTCATCAGCTTCAGAAGAAGCCAGAGTAAGTGTGGTGGTTAAAATAAAATGTTCAGGAGCACATCTGTCAGCATGTTCTGCATGAGAAACAAAAAACTAAGGCTGCAGTCGTAGCTTTAGGAGCCAGTACACAGAATGGGTGGCTAGAGCAACCCACAGTCAGAAAACCAACAGGCCAATGGCATGGACGCTAAGGACAGAGAGCCCACAGCCAACAACTTCTCCGCTGGGCAGGACACGCAAAGTCAAAATGGCAGGGAAGAATGGAAAATGAAGAGCCATCACTGCACTAAACTGAGGCAAACCACATTCCTGTCGTTCATTCCTCTATAAATCATATTTTTTAAAATTTTTGATTGGGTCAAAAGAAAATATAACATATGGTTTAATTAATAAAATTAGTCAAAACTTTCAAGACATAGTGTGATAATCATTTTGCAATATATACAGATATCGAATTATTATGGTGTACATCTGAAACTAACATAATGTTCTATGTCAATTATACCTCAATAAAAAAAAGAACTTTCAAATTTTAGTTAACATGTAGCACTTAAGGCACTGTAAAATATTTAGCAAAACTAAAGATACTTATTTAGATGTGGCATCTAATATGGAATATAACTCAGCCATAAAAAGGATCGAAATTGAGTTATTTGTAATGAGGTGGATGGACCTAGAGTCTGTCATACAGAGTGAAGTAAGTCAGAAAGAGAAAAACAAATACTGTATGCTAACACACATATATGGAATCTAAAAAAAACGGTACTGATGAACCTAGTGGCAGGGCAGGAATAAAGATGCAGATGTAGAGGATGGACTTGAGGACACGGTGGGGGGAAGGGGAAGCTGAGACGAAGTGAGAGAGTAGCATTGACATATATACACTTCCAAATGTAAAATAGATAGCTAGTGGGAAGCAGCCGCATAGCACAGGGAGATCAGCTCCGTGCTTTGTGACCACCTAGAGGGGTGGGATAGGGAGGGTGGGAGGGAGATGCAAGAGGGAGGGGATATGGGGACATATGTATACGTATAGCTGATTCATTTTGTTGCACAGCAGAAACTAACACAACATTGTGAAGCAATTATACTCCAATAAAGATGTAAAAAAATACTTACTTAACCACCATTATATTTACTTTTGAAAATAAGGATCAGGAAGGAGATCAACTATTAAAATAAATGCGGTACAATTATTTTAAGTAGAAAGATACACCCACAAGGGGAAAGAAAAAAGTCTGTGGAGGAAATTGTAAATGTTTTCTGGGACTTTTAGTGTAAAAGTCATAGGTTCAGCTCCTGGGTCCCTTTAGTACTCCACACTACATCATACTTGACTTTGGTTTGCAAACCTTTTGTGTTTCAACCATAATCAGTTATGTGAGTCAAATCATCAGTGTCCAAAAAGGGTCTGTTTAATTCTTAGCTATGTACAGATACTCCAAATATTGTACATGTGTATGTGCAAGATACGATATTTTTTTCTTTTAGGAGTATACTATCATTCATAAACTCAAGTAAATGTTTATAGTTGTGGCTATGCAAATATATGTAATAATACCTCTAATAAAAGCCTCTTTTTGAGAAATAAGCTACTGTGGTTGCATTATGTTGCATATAGATGTGTCTATTATATGGCATACATGAGAATATAAAATGTCGTGAGGTAAAACAGAGCCTAAGTAATCAACTTTAAAGTATATTTCACCTAAGATGCATGGACTTTGAAGAATACTACTGATCCATGACAGTCTATATAAGATGTTGCCTCTTACATGGACATCCCATTCACCCCCGGAAGTGATTTTTTTTTCCTTCTCTAAGCTCCTTCAAATTTTTATTTTCATCTTCACTCTTCATGTTCTAACTGTTGTCAATGTTACGTACTATAGGATTTATTTTGGATAATTGTTTTCAGCTAGATTGTAAACTCCTTGAGGAAAGATGCAAATTAAAACTTATTTGTAAACTCCATCCACACGCATACACATTGCTTACCGTACTGCAAACACTTGATAAATGTTTGTTGGATGAATTTATACCTTCTTTTCCCCTAGATAGCTCTGGAGTTGGAAGTGCTATAGCCTTTATAGCTTTTATTTATTCTGATTTTCTCCCCAAATGGAACAGCCTGGAGATCTCAAAATCCAGGGAAGGACTTCAGATAGAGCTGATAAAAGGTGCACAACTTTTCACTAAGTGATCTGGAGAGGAGCCGCTCTCCCTGGCCCCTTGTAATTCTCAGCCATCTTTGTATATGACATGTGACTAAAGCACATTTTATCATCAAAATAAGAAATTCCATCACTGTGAAAAACGTAGAAGACAGCAATGACCAATCAACCAGAGGTGATGAGAAGTTTGGAGTAACACACAATGATGAAATAGGACCTGGGTTTTCACCTGGATTGAGGCTTGGTCCACTGAGAGGCGAGAGCCATGTTGGCACCCAAATTAGAAGTCAGTGGGACACAGAAGAATGAGTACTGCATTGGGTGCCACAGGCCTTTAATGCCAGATCTTATCTGCCACTAGGTAATTCTTGACTGAGGGAACATCACTTAGTATCACTGGCCACGGGATATTTTAAGTTCTCTCATAACCTGAAGAGGTTAAACTCAATATGTTCTGATGTTTCTATAAGTTATTAAATTCTATGATTACATATCAAATATATCTGAAGCCTCTCAGTAACTATGCAAACCTAAACAGTATTTTGAGAATTTTTTAAAGGCATGGTATCTGAGTCTGAAAAAGATGATTATAATAGTAATAATAATAATAACTAATATTCATTTATTTAACAGATATTTGTGAGGACCCACCTAGTATAGGCTGCTGGTCTAGGCAATGATACAGCGGAGAACAAAACACACCCAGTTTTGTGGAGCTTATGTTCCAGTTTAGGGAGACAACATTTAACAAATATAATCCAGTGTGTCTGACTGTGATGAGGACCTTGGAGAAAAATTATACAAAGATGGGTGATGGAAAGTGCATATTATACATTTTACATGTATTCTCTCATTACATCTTAACAACAATCCTACAAGATAATTATTATTTCCCTATAATTTATTGCACAGATGGGGGAACTGAAGAGTGGCTTACAAGAAGAAAGGATGAAGATGACTCCAGTGGTATGTAAAAATAGCCATAGAGACTCAGCCCCTTGGTCAATCCACAATAGCCACTGATGATCTGATCATTTCCTCTCCTCTGTGTCTGGATGACTTGAAGGCACTTCCCAGCAAGTAAACCCATGACACTAAAGCCACATTCATTCCCAGTTTATACAGATTTCATCCCATCATACCAACAGCCCATATAGCCAAAGAAAGGGCTTTCTAACACATTGTTTCCATGGTGTTTATGTGTTTCTACCCTAAACAGACAGATGCAGCTTAAGCAATGCATGTCAATCCCATTATGAGGCTGTGAAATGGGCAGAAGTTTTGCCACACACTCATGCAATCACACACATTGTGCACATCCTGTTTATTTGGCTCGCCCTCTGATGATTGGCTGTGGTGTATCAGCACATTACTGACAGCTGGGAATTTCTCCAGTGGAACATGCCTTCCCTATGACAAACATCCAAATAACAATGGGAACACGTGTCTGCCCACTGTGTCCACACAGAGCAGCACAGTTTCTCCAAAAGCAGAGCATGTTGGGTGCTTGGGTTTTGCTGGAATGCCACCGAGGGGCCCCCAGTGACCTTTAGAGGCCGTATGAGATAATACATTCTTGGACCCCTATTTCCGGACTGCTTTGGCAAGGTCAGGATGGCAAAGATCCCACTTCCACAATATCAGATGTTACGGTAATTCCTTCTAGCTAATGTGTAAGAGCAAAGGAATGCCTTCAAACCTCATCTAGGCCCTGTGGAATCTGTTGAAAATGCATGACAGCTGTGGGCTTTGGCGAGGCTGTCTGTGAATGTATGAGATTTGGAAACAATTCAAAGCTAGAAATAACTGTACAACTCATAACCCTGCACCACGGCTTGCTCTCTCCCTCTCTCTTCCCATCACTCATTTCACACACGCTGTAGCTGGGTCACCATCTCATCTTCATGACTTTCATGCATTCCTCATGGCCGGGAACTGTGGGTAACATCCTCCCCACACAAACACAGATGTGAAAAGAAGAAAGAAACGGGGGCGGGGGTCAGAGCAACAGAATGATTTTAATAAGGCACAAGAACAGGAAATTGAGAAAGAGCCTTTTTTTTAGTATCCAGTTGGGAGTTGAGAAGCTGCAGTAAACTCACACACTTGTTTTAAAGCCCATCTGCAGTTAGAATCATCATCGAGTTTTCCAGTGATTTATAGAAGCACTCATTTTCTTAAACCTGCATTATTTTTAAAGACTGTGACTATTTACACTTGGCTCTTCCGTCTTATATGTATTCTATGCCCTTCACCATGTACTCTCTTACAGCAAGAGTTTGCATATAATGCAGTTGAAAAGGACCTACGAGAAACAAGGTCTGCTTAAAGACTCGCTTTCCTTAAATCAAATGACTATTATCCGCATGCCTTATTGATTCGGACCTCAAAATTCCTACTCTTGTCAATTTGACTTAAATGTCATCTCAAGACGCAAAGACCTTCTGCAACCTGACTCACAAACAATATGACATCCTAGGAAACACTGGCTCTTCTCCTGTGACTTCTGCTACTTCTATGTACAGTCCGGTTGCCCCTCAGTATCTGCGGGGGGATTGGTTCCAGGACCTCCGTGGATACAAAAAAAAAGTCCGGGGATGCTCAAGTCCTTTACATAAAATGGTGTAGTGCAGCAGCTCTCGTATCAATAGGTTCTGGTTGGTTGAAGTTGCAGATAAGGAAATCGCGGTTATAGAGGGCTGGCTGTATGTTTAAAATATGACTTCTTGGCACCATCAGGTTATTCTCACAGTTTTTTCCTTTCGAGTTAACCCGGTTTTGCCACACATGGTGGCTGTGTGTCAGTCATTAACAACACAGGCTCTTAACCAGCCCAGAATAAACCACACATTATCATTATCCGAAGTTTGGGCAAGGTAACTCCCCAAGATGGAGGCTTTAAAAGTAAAGAATTATTCCTCCAGTTAATAGTATCCCATCAATATCTGAAAATGAACAAGAACACACATATCATATTTAAAAATAACTTAGGACGTGGAAAACAATGTAAAGGGGGAAAAAACGATTCCTCCTGAGAATTTGCTGGATGCTATCAAGCACCTCATTGGCCAGCTGGATCTATCCGAGTGCTCAGAAGCAGAGAAAAAATTACTCTGGCCGTCCGTGCCCTAAAACTGATTAGATCTAACTCGAAGAATAGATTCCCAAAGAAACTCACTTGGGGGACACACGTGCTTGCTTGGGGGCATTCATTCTTACATTAAGATCACTTCTAACAAGCTGTGTTATTTGGATTCCCAGGCCACAGTGGATTAGAAACAGCACATTGAAGAAAAACAGCATTTTGGTAGAGGAAAGTGTGCTGGCAACTACCAGAAGCACAGCTGGCTGGCTCATAGCAAGAGAAAAGGGCAACAGTTCAGCAACGTGATTGTCCAGGGCATTTAGGAAAGGGGTCCTAGAACATCACACTGCAGCACAGGACGATAATGGATGTGCATAACGTTGACACTGAGTCATCAAGGAAGAGATACAGTCTATATAAGAATTCACGGAAGTGTATATACATTTACGGTGTATTCACAGCAAAACAATACAGAATGAGAAATTGTGCTCCTTCAGAAGAGCTGATTTCCTTTATGTCCAAAATAAATAAATGTGAAATACCTCATTGTCCCCAAATAACAGATTTTTTAGATTACTGTTATTTAAATACAGAAGACTTATAAGAATTTAATATCAGTGTCTCTTGTTTTTCTTAAGCTCAAACTCCATAAGATATACATTACATGCCATCAATTTCACTTAAGCACTTCTTAAATAACTTCAAGAGTATTCTACCAGAAAAGAAAACCAAAGAGACAGAGATTCTGCTTTTATCACTTAATATCTAAAACTGGAAAATTGTGAACGTCACTGTATTCACACACTCACACACACACACACACACACACACTCACAAACACAGCACTCCACACCAATGACTGGAAGGCCTAAAAGGAGCAGTGCGCCTTCCATGTTCGTTTCACAGAGAGAAGCTGATACAGTGAATGAAGCAAGTGAGTGACCTAGGCAAGAGTGAGAGGACAGGGACATTTCTGATGCAGAGCATTTATGGACAGACAGCAAAAGGTAGAAATGCTTAGGGATTAGTTGTCTGGATGGAACAGTACGTGTCCTCCTGTCTCATATCCTCCACTCTCTTGCCTGGGTTTCACACGACCTCTTCGTAGCTTTGAAATTCCAGTGGCACATCATGACCATCAAGCAATACACCAACCTGACTCTCATCCTGTATATGTGACTCAACCTGCTGGTAAACTCCTTTTATAAATCCTGCAATGGGCACCAGCACCAGCTTCTGATAACTACCCTATACCATTGTATTCATTTCCTGTGGCTGTCGTAACAAATAACCATAAACTGGATGGCTTAATACAACAGAAATTTGTTCTCTCGTAATTCTAGATGCTAAAGGCCAGAAATGAAGGTGTCAACAGGGCTATGCACTCTCTGAAGGTTCTAGGGGAGAATCCTTCCTTGCCTTTTTCAGTCTCTGGTGTCTGCAGGCATTCCTCGGCTTGTGACAGCATAACGCCAATCTCTGCTTCCATCTTCACATGGCCTTCTTCTCTGCGTGCCTGTGTATCTCTCCTCTTCTAAAAGGACACCAGTCGTTAGATTTAGGGCCCACCCTAAATCCATTATAGTTCATCCCAAGGTCCTTAACTAATGACATCTGCAAAGACCCTATACCCAAATAATTCACATTCTGAGATTCTAGGTGGACAAATTTTGGGCGGGATACTGTTCATCCCACCATACCCATCCACATAATTACTTTAAAAAAAACAGCCATGTTTTATACTATGAGTCTATACCTCTGGCTATGCATAAACATTCCAATGATAGATATCTGTGGAAATAAATTGGTCCACATTCAACAGCCATTCTTCTCCCCTTCTTCCCTAGTCTTAGATACCTATCTCCAAAGTTAGCTGCTGCAAGTTCCAGATACTCATTTTCCCAAGCTCCTTGCAGCCAGGAGTGACTACATGACTCAGTTCAGCCACGGAGACAGCACAGGAAATTCAACAGAGACAATTTACTTGGAAGCTAATGAAGCTTCAGCTTAGGGCTCCATACTCACAACGACCCCAGCCAAGACTCTATGCCTAATTTTGTATTTTTAATATTATTCTGTCTTTCTTAAAGAAGATCCCCAAAATTATATTTGTTCAGGCCCCAGTAAACCTAAAATGCAGTAGTGTCCCTCATGACAAAAAGAGAATGTCCTACCGAGAGTTTTCTTTTCTGCCCCCTTTCTTCCTGCTTCAGATGCTGCCATGAGGATATGATTATCGTAGAAACAGTGGCCATTTTTCTATCATGAGTGGAATGCTGAAAGAATCCTAGATATTCTGCCCCTTGACATCATTTAGTGCTGAACCAACCCCAGAGCCATCTCCCTCCAGATTTCTTGTGATGTGAGAAAAATATATAATAAAGGGTTATTTAGATTTTCTCTGTCATACAGCAAAATGTGTCCTAACTGATATGGCACTTGACCTAGGCTGGACCAATCAGAGCCTTGCCCTGAATTTTTGGACATGAGTCCCAGAGAGTCTTGTCGTTGTCCCTCTGTTGGGTAAAATCACAAGCTATGAAATTCTGGGATGTTTGGCTACCTGAATTCTTGCCACATGAATAAAACTCTTACAGAAAGAGAGAAGAATGTACTTGACACAGGGAGAGAAGCACAGCTAAGAGAAAAAGAAAGAAGACTGATGCTCTGGTCCCTGATTCCCAATGTTATGAGAGAGTGTGGCCTTTCTCCAGTCACGGTTGTCCAACTACTTCACAGCTTATCTTCCCATTAAAATCCTCTCTTTTGTTTAAACCAATTCAGGTGTGATTTCTTTCACTAGTAAAGTTAAATCGACTAATTAGTAAAGCTTCCTTTCCTTCTGCCAGATGTTACCATGCCCTGTGTCATTTTCCTTTCTTATTTCCCTTTACCTTCTGCCAAGAAGCTGGAATCCAATCCCATGGTTTCAAATGCCCTTGGTGATTAAGAGCAAACTATGTCATCAGACATATCTGGGTTTACTTCCTGGCTCTGTTACTTCCTGGCTCAATGAAATGCTGGCAAGTAACCATCTCAAAGCCTCATTTACATTATTTCAAAGAAAAGGGTCATGTAATATCAATCTCATGTAGTTCTAAGAAATAAATAAGCTGGTAGGTATAGAGCATTTAATAGAAGGCTTGACACACAGTAAACACATAAAATATACTGATTATCATCACAAAGCCAAATATCATTATAATTTCTGGATCACAAGACAAAAATCTTTCACTAACCCCAATCTCTCTCTTGCATTCTAATCCTACATCTCTTATTTCCTTCTGAGCCTTTCCATTAATATTCACCAATTTCACCTTAAACTAAACTGATTTCCACTCTTCTTTCCATCACTCCTCTCCCACCCACACTTCAATTAACAGTCATAATTCAGTTTGTGACACTATCATTATTCTCTCAGTGATCCAGCCTCCGATCTAGGTTGGTCTAGTATTGGTTTTGTTAATTACCCTGTCACACGTATGTATAATGCATTCCTAACTAAAACAAAAGCAAAAACAAATCACAAGGATTATGATTTACAGTTTGTTGTATTTTTCTTTTATTTGTTTAGTTTAGCTATTCAATATTTTTAAAGGTGAATCTGAGACTTTACAATCTTGAATCTACTGTGCTAGGCACAGGTGGTGATTTAAAAAACAAAGATATCTTTCACTGGTCATAAAGAACTTGTTTTCTCAATGAGGAGATACAACATGTGGGCGAACTATTATTGTATTTATCACATTTTTCCAGGCATTCGGAGGAAAAAATGCAAAGTGTTTAGAGATTTCAGAATTAGAGATCACTCCTAACCTAAGTACACTTTCTTTTAGAAAGTATTACACTTGGTTAAGAAGAATACCTTTCTTTGGGCCCTACGCTTTAGGGAGCTCTGCCCATTATAAACATACAAACTAAATTTATAAAAGGACACCTGGATGCCCTTGCACCTGAGATCGAGCAGACAGAGCTGATCCAGCCCAACCTGCAATTTTAAATGTTAGCTCTTATGACAAACTTCTTTCAGTTCCCCAAAAATAATTTCTACGAATCTCTTGCTGTTTGTCCCCAAAACAAAAGATGAGTGCATTCACATGCCTCACCGGACTTCAGAGTTGATACTGCTCTGTTATGTGGGAAAGACCGGAGGAGCAGAATCTGTTAAGTAAGAGAAAACACAAATGCATTAACTGGTCCTGTCCTTCTCAGCGTGGATGCAATAGATTCTTGCGAAATGAAGGCTCTTTTCCCAACTGTTGCTGAGCACCCATTTTCTTCTCCATATGATCCAGGTGTGTCATCTGGACATACTCCTACTTTAGTAAATCAGCATATTTGTAATAGGTGTACACGGAAGGTGAGGAACAGTTTGCACTATCAAACATTTCAAATTTTTCTTAAATTTTAGTATATGTAGGTCTAGAAGTAATATACATCACCTGTGATACTGATTGTTTATATTACCATATGGATTTAGATATTGCTTTAAAAGGTGATCAAAGAGATATACTATTGCTAGCACTTTATTCAAGGAAGTTAAAATAATTATAAAATTTTTCTGTGATGATGCTATTTTGTCATGTCTCTTTATTAAAATGGTTGAACACAGTGTATAAAGTTTATGGTAATTTAGAATCAAATACTGCTTTAAGAATTCTATTGACAATTCCAGTTATTATAGCCTTAATAGAATTCTCCAAATTGGAAATTAAAAATACAAAAGTCTAAGAACTATGGTGACTGAAGAAATGCTTTCTAAATTGGCATACTGACAATATAACACAAGTATGTAAAAAAAATCTTGATTATAACTGCATTACTGACCTTGTTGAAATGAAGGCAAGAAAAAATTTTAAGAAATAAATATATAATAATTATTCATTATGTTTATATTTTATTACTTAACAAAAAGTGTCAGTTGATCAACACTGAATACCCAGCTATGCACAATAATAGTAAATTTAGTAATCTTGGATATTAGCAACACTGTAGTCTTACACAGTTTTCAATTTTGACATTATCTACCTAGCAAGGTTTTTAGCTAGATTTATGTTTTATATATTTAGACAAATGGTACGTGGCTCTCATTCATACTTTAGGCCTTGCAAACGTTAACAGCAAGTCTACTTTTGAGGGCACTTTATGGGTTAAGGAAAATATGAATTTAGCTTTGAAATACAAGTACCAGTTAAGAGAATCCTGAACAAAGTTGAGACTGGGCAAACAGTGAGGAGTCACCACCAAAGAGGGCAAACGTACAAAGCTGGGGATGCCCATATCCACGTCAGAATACAAGATCCATGAGAGCACAGAGTGTGTCTGTTTTGCTTATTGACATGTCTTTGGCGCCTAGAACATAAATATTTGTTGAATGAAGAAATGAATGAATGATAGTTAAAAATCTAATTTAACTAGACCATGGAGTGTATAAAATAGAATAGTGGGAGATACGTCGTAAAGGAACAGATACTGGGAGATAGAAAAGAAAAATTGTTTTATAACAGAGAGTGGCAGACATCTTCTTCCCTCTATCCTCTCTTCAACATGAGGACAATATTGTTCTAGGACATGGAAATTTTCATTGATAGGATCAAAGAGATCACTGGAAAAAGAAAAGGGAGGAAAGGAGAAGAAAAGAGAAGAAAGGAAAGCTCCACATGAAGGATCTTTAAGAGGCTTTGGGGATAAGTCTAGGCAGACTTCTGGAGGTTTTATTTGTATAAGGGCTCAACATGTTCCGGGAAGAGCACTGAGAAAATGCTTTGGAAATGACTGGGAGCTTCAAGACTGAGAGGTCTAGACACAGCGGAGAGATAGAGGCCACCTCCTCACCTCTTGGGACCTGCTCCCATCGAATACAAGAAACTCATCCTTCATTGGGGGCATATCACCAATGATAGTGATCACAACAGTATTCACAAGGAAGACAGCTTCAGCGTGCACTACCATTGGGTCCATTCACAGCGCCCTATGAGTCAACCCTTAAAGAAACTCTGCTAAGTTCCCCATGAAAGAAGACCTTTGAGAAAAAAAAAGATAAAAGGGTGATTCTAACTGAAGAGTCATAGCATTGAAGACAAAGAAAAAAATTAAGAGAAGTTCCTCTATAGAACCTATCCCAAAAAATGTAGCACAGCATAGACGAACTTGTGCAGAATTCTATAGCTAGAACTATAGAAAAAAAGAGAAACAAAATGAGAAAAAATTTTATAAAACGTTCACTTCTTGCAAATATTCAAAGTTGGTTCAGTTTTAAAGTCTTGTGTTTAGTCACCAAGTTTCTGTAGAAGTCTCATATTTTTCTTTCAGTTCATAAATATTTTTATTGCTAAAATTGAGGCTTCACTATATGCCTCTTGACCTGGGCTTACATTTTACAGCTGAAAAAAACATATAAAATCTCAAAAAAAAATCATAGCCAAATTGTTGAACTTTAGCTGGTTTTAGGTCAGAGGGCAAGAATCCATTGAATTTTGTTCTTTCCACGTAATATAAAGAAATGCCCAAGTTTGCCTAAAGCTTGGCCCTAATTCCCCACTGTATCTGGGGCCAAGTTTTTCAGTTATTCTGGCACAAAGATATACTTTTTAATGACACCTGAGACCAGGTGAATTTTTTAATTCTAAGATTTCATAAGGCTACAGAAAAAAATTTTCCATTGCCGAAAATTTTCACTTGATGATTTTTAAGGACAGAAAGTAAAGTCTCTTAGAGTAAGTTTATATGATACAATTCATTTGTATCTTAAACTAGTGGTTTCCCCAAAGTAGGCACAGAATAATTTCACACTTCCATGTGGCTGAGGTCTCAGTTAAGACTTTGTAACATGGAATCAAAGTTCAAATATTCCTTTCCTATTTAGTGATTTCTTCCATCCAAATTTCATAAGCCAAGGTCAATAAGGATAAAATGTGTGAGTGAATGGAGGTTTTGAAGCAATGGATTATTTATACTGTGGTTGTGATTAAGACATAAGGTGGGAAGTAAAATGAAATTCTATAAACTGACTTCATGAAGGCTAACAGTTGTTTTAAAGCCAGGAACTAGAAATTCCAATAAGAACATAATTTATCTTAGTTCTAAAACATTAGTAAATTGCTGAGAAGTAGAGTTTGATTCCCTATCGGGGAAAACTTGTAAAAGATAAATATAAGCCAGGCTATCTTCCTCCCAAGATACATTTGTATCCTAGTTTCCACTGAGGATTAAGGTAACAAGTCTTTAGCAAGCTATTTCCATTTTACCAAACATATACCACAAAAGACGTGAACTCTATCCTTCAAGGTATATGTTAGGTGAACCAAGCAGGCATAAGCAAGATAGACGAGGAGCTAGCAGAACACTAACTAATCTGTAATCCAAATGCTAGATTGTACAGAACAGAATAGGGTTTTAGAGAATATCTTTTAAAAGTCGTTAGCTAAATTTTAAGAACAAATAGGTCTTGAGTTAGAGACTCACTGACTCCTATTCCACCCTTAGTGAATGACGATTGTTTATTGGCACCGTGTGGAGTTGTGGAAAGTCAAAGATGACAGAGTCCATATTCTTTACCAAAAAAATCTGTGGGGGACACAAACATACACAGAGGGACAAAAGACACGAAAATTCTGTACGCTATAGATACATGTTTACGGTGCAAGGTGAACACAGAAGGAAGGCACCAGACTCAGCAGGGGATGGGGGTGGGAAGGGAGTTCGTTGGAAGGAAGCTTGCACACCAGACATGTGGGAAGGAAAGGGAGACCAATGCTAGGCAGAGAAGCTGAATAAACAACAAAACCAATGAGTTGCAATGAACAAAGTTCCTGGGCTAAGGGTAGGGTAGGGATCAAGAAATAAATAGAAATACTGTTGAGAAGCACAGTTGGGAAGTACAGTTGGAATACTGTTGGGAAGTAGGGTGGACAGCTGGGCTGGGGCTGGATACGGATGGTGTAAGTGGGTTGAATGGTAGCCCCCCAAAAGATAAGTCTATATATTAATTCCCAGAACCTGTGAATGTGTCCTGTTTGGGGGAAAAAAAAAAAAGATCTTTGCAAATGTAATTAAGTTAAGGACCTTGAAATAAGGAGATCATCCTGGATAATCTGGGTAAGCCTTATACCCAATGACAAGTATCTTTATAAGAGTGAGGCACAAGGATATTTGACACAGAGGAACAGCCTCAGAGAAGAGGAAGAGGCACTAGGAAGACTGATGTGGAAACTGGAATTTTGCAGCCACAAAAAATCAAGAAATGCCACCAGCCACGAGAAGCTGGAAGAGACAAAGAATGGATTCTCCACTAAAACTCGAAGAGGGAGCATGGCATTACTGACACCTTGATTTTGGACTTCTGTCCTCCAGAACTGTGAAGGAATAAATTTCAGTTGCTTTAATCCACCCAGTTTGTGGTAGTTTGGTATGACAGCCCTATGAAACTAACAAAGAGGACCTTGAGTTCCACACTGAGTCAAGGCTCACTCTGATGGCGAATGATTTTATTCTGCCGTAGAGGTGGTTTAAAAGTGGGATCCAAGATTGATGGGGAGTTACAGCAGGGATTATGGGGAAGGAAACCTTTTGGTAAACTATTATAATAATTCAAAAAGGAGGTCATAAGATTGTTGTCAAACATATAATTTCCAAAATCGTAAGACCATATAACTCTCATACAGATTCACAAAGTTTCACTGAACTTATTAGTAAGGAAAATGGCAGGATACAAAGCCAGTCTATCTTGCTGCTTCATTATACTAAAGCATGCTAACACATGGTGACGATACTTAACACTGTATGTATTATATATTTGAAAGTTGCTAAGGGAATAGATCTTAAAAGTTCTCATTACAAGAAAAAAATTGTAACTATATGTGGTGATAATGTTACCTAGACTTATTATGGTAATCATTTTGCAATATATGCATTCATTAAATCATTATGTTGTAAGTACACCTAAAATAGTATAATGTTATATGTCAGTTATATCTCAATAAAAAATGCGGAGTTTCTGAAAAAATAAAACACGCTAACAAATGCATGTAGAGTCAGTGAAAGAAAAAAAGAACTTGAATGAGATTGCTAAATTACAGCAACAGCAAAAGTGATTTATTTTCCTTAAGGGCCAGACATCATAATCTTTGGATTATCTTCTTTACTGGGCTAAAACTATTGCATTACTACTGGGAAAAATAAACGTGCACCTTCTTTGTTTTCTACAAGCTAATATTTATGTTTACAAAGTTGTAAAATGTTCTCATGGATACCACTAAACATCAACTCAAGGAAAGATACATTCTTAAGATAGATGACTTTTGGGTGAGTTTGTCAGACAACGCCATCGCTTACTGATGAAAATCATGCCATTATCTTTTTACCTTACTTCCAACTTCTGGATAACGTTTTCTTAATATTTGAGACTCGAGTCAAAAATAGAGTGGAAAACGTATATTTAGAGACCTTGCAAAGAAAACCTTACAAGACAAATACTGAGGAGTATCCAATATCGCGTCATAATTTCATGTTATCCTGATGTAATTTGTTTGCAAAGTCTTCTAAGAGGATACATTTTTAATAAACTGCATTTGTATTACTGTATTCAATAATATCTGAGCAGCTACTGTGTATATAAAGTTACACGATACTTTCCTTCAAGGACTTTATCGTATTGCTAAGGTTTGAGAGTGCTAAAGGTTTAACACATGAAATAATAAAAGCAATAGAAATATCATACAGTAAATGTTAACTATATTTAATCAAATGTCAAAATATACGATTCCCTTCTTATCCTGGTCTTAAATGTACAGTTTCACAGAGAATTTTTGTGTAATGGGGGAAGTTAATGAGATATGATTAGAAAGCTAACAAGACACTGGATTTCATAGATGACCAGGAAGAGGAATCCTGATTTTGCTGGAATAGAATGTAGAAACGACAAAATTAGGGAGTAATGAATTCCATTCACGTAGTTTCTCCTCAAAACAGATTTAGTAATAAGATGAACTTCCTTGGAGACATGATACAAAGAGAAGTCTTTGTTGGCAGCTGAGGAAAAAATACAATCATAATTTTTTGTTAAATGAAACAGTTTGATGATTTTAAAAGGAGCCATAAACGTACTAGCAACTTCCATTTTAGTGGCTACACAGAGAAGAACTTTATGTCAACCTATATGATTAAGTTTTGATTTTTACATTGGAATTTGTCTAGTACTGTACATATGATGTGACAAACATAGGAAACTTGCTTCCAGGATGCCACTTCTGACCCATGATTTAGTTCCCACAGTGCCTGGTTCACAGCTATTGCAGCATTTCTGATATTGTATTGTAATTTTTCTTACTGTTCCCCACAATGGAATGTTAGCCCCTCAAAGACAGGAAACATGCTGTTTTCATCACAAAATTCATAGCACAGTGCCCGACACACCCTGGGTACTCAATTAATAAATGTTAAATTGTAAATGAATGTATCCATAAATAAACAAAAGATTTGGGGGTATTCTGCCATAAAACAAGCTTAAGGTAAGTTTGCCAAATTATATTATATATATAATGATACCTCTAAAAGTGATTTACCTCACTCTGTCACTTTTTTTTTGCATATGGTATACAAAATTTCCCTCAAAAGGAAATATTATTAGAAGTTTCTAATTCAAAGCATTAAACCATTTACACAGATATAGAGAGCTATATATTGAGGGAAACAGGAATATGTCACACCAAAAAATGCCACTTTGGCATGTGGATTATTTTGAATGAAAGGCACTGAAGAAACAGCAGGTGCAGATACTCTGACTCTCCTATGTTTCCACTGTGTCTCATGCATTTCCCCCCTACGGATGACTTGATATACATCAAACAATCACTGTAGTTCCAAGGTGCATAAGACTGCAATATTTACTCTGTACTCAAAGAATAGCTGTGCAGGGATGGTTAATTAGGGCTCAGGATCAAGATACTTCAGCAGTAGCCAACAGCCAGGGTGAATAAGTCAAATTTTAGGGACTATGGAATTCAAGCAAAAGTAAGGAACTTGGAGAGTCTTGATTAATCAGGCAGATATTAGAGATCAAAGCAGAACTATAAATCCACTGGGCTATGCAGGAGGGCCAGAAGCAGGAAATCTGGTTAGTGAAACATATATGGTTATTGCCATTTTATAAGGAGGCTGTCCTTTTCAATAAAATTTTCTTAGAATTTGGGGAATCCTGGGAACCTTAGCATCTATTCTCCACAAGCAGCAAAAAGAGCAGTGCACTTCTGTGACAATGCATGTCTACACAGATATAGAGGGTTCAATAAGTGAAACATGAAGTCTACAATTGAAGGTGAGAGCTAAATGCTATTTCTGAGTCAAGAATACCACAGCAGAGCTCTAAAAAATTAGAATGAATTTTTAAAGTAATTCTTTTGATGAGCTACATATGTCAAAGTCCCAGAAATATCTGCCAAAAGACACCAGACAAAGAATTCAGAGGAAAAGTTTCAGCCACACTTAGATTTACCTGAGCTAGATAGATTGCCTGTTACATAAGCTTATCTTGAATTCTCCACTTCATTTTACGAATCAATTCACTCAGCTCTGAGATTAAAGATGGTATAACACAATACAAAATGTTGTTATTTGATCAGGCAACATCCAAATCCCTTAACAGGATTAGCATACAGCAGAAACTCTCAAGTGAGGGGCTCCTTCCAATAAAGTGAAGGGAAACATGCGACTCAAACTTAAAGGGTCTCAAGGAGTCAGCACAAGTTTAAGGAAATTCAATTCTGTTGACCACACGATAAACATAACATACTTTGAACATGGTATTCCCTCTACATAGGATGTAGCTCTTGACACACATTTCAGCTCAAGTGCCTTTCTTTTCTTGAGGGAAGCCTTACCTCATCCCAAGTAAGTTTCTTTTATTTTATACTCACATACAGTTTGTCTCTTTCCTTTATGTCACATACTTCAATTTTTAACTATAAAATCCCTTATACAATTACTCATTAATGTCTTTATTTATGAATGTAATAGTAGAGACTATGTCTACCTTTGTTCACCATTTCAACTGTGCCACCTAGAATACAGCATTTCATATGCTATGAGCTCAAAAATATTTGTTGACTGCTTGAATGAATGACTAAATATATGAATGTCATCGCCAACAGGAGTCACTACTATACTTTTAATTCCAACCAAAACAAGTAGAATACAATACATTTGCCCATAAAGATTGGACAAATAGAAAAATATAGCCTAGAAAAAAAAAAACAGAGAGCAATTAAAGAGAGACAAATACAAACCACTACTAAAATTTCTGCTTTCAGGAAAAAAAAAAATCAATTAAAATCAGTGACTCCCTTTTCCTTAGGCAATATCTCCTCTAAACCCAGTTACTGAAATCAGACCATATAAGAAACAAAGGAAGACAGTAGAGTGATTTAACCCTGCCAATGGAGGATGCTTTAAAGGTGGTTTTAGTCATGCTCCCGTTACACCCAGTGTAATGGGAGGCGGTGTCCCCCTCTGGAGCTTCCAATCTTAATTGTGACGAGGAGAGTTGGAGGCAAACTCTGAAAATGATTAAAGAGTCAAAAAAAACAGACACCGTGATGAAAGCCTAAAGGAATCAGTATTATTTCACCCCCAGAAAAAGTTGGCAGGTTAAATAATGGAATGGTATCAATGTGAGCAGCTGTTCTACATTCCCAGCAGCATAGGTAAGGGAGGGAGGCTTGAGGCTTCAAGTTCAGCCTAAGGAAGGACTCATTCTCCCTCCCACCCCAGTCCCGCATAGCTTCTCTCCCACTGCCACGGGTTTCAGGTGGCCTCCCACTTCTCGGTGATAAACCTCTTCTATTTCTTTACCCATGATTCTCCTTAAAGTCCTTCTTGTAAAAAATTTCCTCTAACTACAAAAGTTTCGTGAAGATTCTCCCATGCAGCTCCTCCTCTGGAGCAATTATTTGAATCTATTGTTTCTGAAATCTTTTCAAAGCATTTGATTAAAACAGGAAGCCTTAAAAGGATCTCAGATTTCTTTAATGTCTTAAGTCAAAAGCAAAGATGCTTGGTGTAGATGATACATATTTTCCATAATATTAAGGATATACCCGCAGCGAGACAACATTTTTAAGGGGACAGATGCCAGATTAGGTTGTTGCCTGTTGGCTTAAATCTAAAGTTCCTTTTCCTAACTTTTTAAGCTCTCCAGCAGTTGCAGTCCTGCTTGGTGACGGGTTAGTGAAGACAGAGAAAATGTAACATCTCTCACAGACGTAGAATAATATATCCTTGAAAGAACATAGGCTCTCAGTGTTCACTGAACCATATGTGATAACCTACTTATTGCATGAACTTTCTCCCCGAGCCCTGGGCCCTCTTCCCCTTGCTGATACTGTCAAGTAATGAAACGACTACAGAAAATTTCAAGGAGAGTGAGGGTGAGTGGTATTCAGAACATCTTATCTGACTTCAGTATTTGTAGCCACTGATAGACCTGAATAATATTTTCAAGAAGAATGATTATTTCCTACTGATTCACCACCCTAAACTATCCTTAAGAACAGGTGATTTGGGGCTTTATTCACACAGTGTACAAAACAGTTTAATAAACTGCACTAAATTCAGGGTCTGGCATGAGTTCTTTTTCATATTACCAATCTGATAATCAGATACAGAATTACTATCAATTTAAGGTTCATTAGAAATCTTCAAGCGTGATGCAACAATCTACACAAAGTTGGCAACTTATATTACAATAACTCAAGTAAATTTATTTTAACATCAATAAATAAACAACGTATCAAACTAGCAGAGAATCAAAACTCTCAACTACTTTTATCTAGGAAATGTTAAAATGAAACCCTTAGTAGAGTTACAATTCTTTACGAAGACAAGATAGAGACATCCCATGTTCTTAAAATTCTAAGAATGATTTATGTTTTGAATTTTAGTTCTGTGTGTTTGTGTATGTATATGTATGTGTATTTTAAGTGGAGAGGATAGGCTTTATTCATTTCCATATGAGTCAAATTAATATTTTTAAATATATAAGATCTATCTTTGCACTGAAAAATCAGAACCCAAAGGGAAAAATATGAAAAAAATCAATTAAGAGAGGACTATAATGAGACCTGATTTACAGTCTTAAGTGCACTGTTCAAATATTCTAATAAGCCACATAGACCCCTTGTGTGATTTCATTTTCATCACACAGAAATGAACAAAACAAGTCATGAATAACAAAAGCACCTACTATCACTCAATTGAAAATAGACACACACACACAGAAAAAACAAGTCCAAGCAACTTTGGAGCTCAATGCTAACAAACAATTTTATTTCATGTAACCAATTTTGTAGCATTTTTTCTAGAATTTAAGCCTACTACAGTATTTCATCTTTTGGTCTGCATTTATAGAACAGATTAGGGGGGAAAAATGCCTATGTCAGAGTCCAACTCTAAAGAATTTGTGCAATGCTTCCAAGTTTCTAATTGTATAAATATTCATGTTTCCAAACTGAATGTAATAATTAAAGTAGTGTGTTCTACTTCAAGAAAACCCATATTTCATATTGGACGTTACTCATGGTAACATGGACAGAAGTGCATTTCTGTGCTCTGTTACACATGCTTTTCATTTAGTATCTAAAAATGATATAGCCATGTGATAGGCAACCAAAAAAAGCAAGTTGATGGAAAAAGGCCTTCGAAGTATAATATCTTTTTTAATAAATGTTTTTATCAAAATAGATTAAACTTTAAATTTAACAAGGTCAGGACTCCCTCTTCAAAGCCATGTAAGAAAGTTTCACCCAAGCTTATGATAATCAAAGTGACCCCTTATCCATGTGATAGAGTAATAAACACACAAGAAACACAACTGCCTGTTAGGCTAAATTAAATGTACTTCCCTTCTGTGACAAGTCTTAAAAGAACCTTACAAATAAATGGCTATGAAATGGCTACTAACTCATTGGTCTTCCGTGGTTTTCCACATTTTTATTATTCTCTTCCCACTCTGCTCCTTCTATATCCACAGTCAAATAAGGTAAATGGGAGAAGATCAAGCCACCTAATATTTCTTGATAAATGGAACTAAAACTGCAAGATTAGGGAGCTGAAATGGGACTATTTTTGCATAACAGTTACCTCTTATTGGGCTTGCAACAAATGCCCAAAAAGGCACTGGACATGTCATGCATTGCCACTAATCCTTGTCACTAACAAGCTCGTGCTAGACACAGCAGAGACAGCATCAAAATCCAGGTCATCCCAAATTCATAGCCCATGTTTTTCCTGCCGTGCCAAATTTCCTTCCTTTGGAGGGCTCTACTGGAGTTCCAAAAAGGTACAGAGTTCCAATGTTCCAGCGGAATTAAGTGAGTGAGCAAAACACGTTTGCACAGTCAACGGAACCAAAATCAGAAGCATGTCCCTTAAAGGTCAGTCATACTCAATACAAATACGACCCAATGATTTTACAAAATAGGATCCCATCCACACAGATAGTAGAAGCTAATCGACTTAAAGGATCCTATGGAAAGAGGTCACCTGTAGTTGCAATTACGTACAGAAGAGAGAAGCAGAAGTCTAGTCTCAGGATGTCTAAATGTGGAAAGGGCACAGAGGGTGCACAAGCAGCCTCACGTGAGGCCTTTGCCTGAATCATGTATCCCCAGTAGCCAGCCTGCTGTCGAGGAAGCGCACAATGGCAACTTTACCCATCTGGGGGCTAAGGAATGTCAGTTGAATGTGAAAGATGCCGAGGTTATGCTATCCCACCTCACAATCAGCTGTGTCTGCAAGGTCAGAGTCACCTCTATTTTAACATAAACCGTAGGTAACTCTGTTTACGGCTCTGTCCCTCCAGGGCACCAAGATTTCTCCCTGTGCTCTAGATGGACCACCTGACCAAGTAACAGACTAAGTAAATGACTCTTGTGTTTCAAAAAGTTCTGCTCATATACAAAAGGAGAGTTTTCTTATTGAGCAGAACCCAGTTGTATTATCTATTTCCTTAACACTAGAATATTAGTGCAATTTTTGCTAAAACAAATATTTGCAAAAGAAATTAATGCAAAAGAGAACTCTTCAGTTCAATTTATAAGACAGTCGAAGAAAATGAGTATGCTTTAATACCTCTCTAGCCACATGGATTTGTGAATTACAGTAAGTTGACCTGGTACAATTACTGAAGCTTATTAATGAAATTCCCCAGAAAGGAGGCCTTTGTATTATGTAATAATACATAAAATAATCCAAAAAATGAGGTTATTCTTGGTTTATTCCATTGTACATCTTCAAATCATTTACAGTGTTTACTAGCAACATTAATATGTTCTGACGACTTTCCACATAAATACACTCACTATTATCAGATAAACACACATTGAGAGAGATCTGGAGCTGACACTCATGTAATACTGTCACACTGGACAAAAAATCTGTTGTCAATTTTTTTTTTTCGGTACGCGGGCCTCTCACTGTTGTGGCCTCTCCTGTTGTGGAGCACAGGCTCCGGACGCGCAGGCTCAGCGGCCATGGCTCACGGGCCCAGCCACTCCGCGGCACGTGGGATCTTCCCGGACCGGGATACGAACCTGTGTCCCCTACATCGGCAGGCGGACTCTCAACCACTGCGCCACCAGGGAAGCCCACGTTGTCAATTTTTTATAAGTGACAATAAAGGCAATAGTTTATCCATGAATTTGTTCCCGCTGCATATAGTATTGACATCATGAGTAGAAAAAGTCTCTACAAGAGTAAACCAGACAGCAAGGAATGGCATATATTTAAAACTCTATAATATAACATGCTATGGGAATATTTTTCTTGTACATTAACTATTATATAAATATTTTCAAACATTTATGTCGAGTATATTTCTATTATTCATATTGTTTGAAAGAACTCCCATCTTAAACTCTCTGAGAAATTTTGAAAAAAATTTAAAAGTTCTCAGGTGACTATGAAAACTAATATAATTTCTGCTGCCTCCAATTTCAACAGCCAGATTCATTGGCTTCATCTGATTTTCAACAACCAATTTCCCAGGTTTAAAAAAATAGCCCTTATAATAGCTAAGGTTTCCAATAAGCTGTTCTTTAGAGGTCTGGTTTGATAATTACTCCAAGCTCCATAGGAAATGCAATATTTTCAACACACACGGAACAGCACACCTGTGTCCTCCGTGCAGGCTGGCCTCCGGTAATCTCCATGCGAGTGTTTCCAACCCGTTGGGTCTTTTGGGTCTCCTCCATTCATAGAGGGACACAAATGGGAACGTTTTGATGTCTGTTAATTGATGTTTGTCCAAGCATTATGAAGTAATAATCCACAGGAGCCACAGAAGCTTTTACAAGGCAAAATCAAGGGAACAATCAAAGTTTTGAGTGGATTATTGCAAGTCCACACCCAGGCAAAGCTGAATCACAGCTTTTCAGCCTTCCACAATGATACTATAAATAAAGCAAAGAAATTTTTGTTCTCGTGTAATCCCCTCTATTATGTGGTCTTGTAGGCTGTCTCACGCAATTGGCGCAGTCTACACTGGGAGCTTGCCATGCGGCGGGGTGAGTCACAGAGCCGTCTGCTGGCCTCACACCATAACTCAGTGGGACCTTGAGGGCCTGTCATGTCCTTGTGAGGTAAATCTCCGAAGTATGGGAAAAGAACTCCTAAATCCAAAGAAGGAAAACGGTTTGGAAAAGTTGAGGTTAAAATGCCCCAAATGCAATCTCAGAAAGAAAGAAAAAAAAAAAAACAGAAACAACTACCTTTGAGTTGTTGCTCAATGGAGCACTCCAGCACTAGCTTCCATTCAGCAAAGATAAAAATAGAGAGCACTCGTCTGTGTCATACGGTGTCCTATGCTTCTCCTTCAAACGCTACAAAGAGCAAGTGGTAGCTGTCCGTAATTGAGGAATGAGCAGACCCTCCCATCAGCACAACGGGTGTAAATTGCTGGATAATCATTTCAGCGGCAGTGAACGGTATAGCTGAACACCAAGAAAAGGCATGAATTGACTCCCTCCTATGTGATTCCTCGTTTACACAGAAGCCCTCAAGGCATTAACAACTTTGTGGTTCACTTAGTTTCTTGGAATGACATAAATCCATATACGTTGTAAGAAAAATGAATTAAGCAGTACCTCCAGGCCGTGCTTATTTCAACCACCTTTAGTCATTATTATTTTGTCCTTTTAAAAAGTCAGACGTACAGTGAGTATGCAGGCGTGTGTGTTGTATGTGTCCCTTCCACCTGGCAGAAAGCTCACTTTACCGTTTATTTGGTCACGATACAAAGCTAACAATCACGCCTGATTTAAGGCAGACAATAGTCCTCATGTTAATAACATGGTAAATATAAGTTGATATGGGAAGTATTTAATCTGTACTTGTGCCACCACCCTGAAACAACAGGTATAGACATTAAGTTTACATAGAAATTCTCCACACCATGCCTTAGAGGATTAGGGTTTGTGACAATAAACTCAGGACTATGCACACTGGAAACGCAAAATAACTACCTGCTAAATTAATGAACAGACATCAGAAAAGCACAGTGGGTGTGTGTGTATGTGTGTGTTCTCAGTTGTCTAAAAGGGATAGGATGGAAGAAATGTAAGGAAGGCTATTGCAACATAAGAGTGGACAGGAGGAATCAATGTCTACATACTGTCTACAGACTCAAACTTTCTTAATTAATAAAAAAAAATTTTAAAAGAGATGTTTGCTTTTTCACTGATGAGCAAAGGGATTCGTTGTCTTTGGGTCAAATGTTCATGCAATGACTGGGAAGTTAGCAGGGGTCACAGGGTCATGTTGCTTTCCCAGGACTATGGTATGACAAGTTTTCCTAAAAAAGGATGTGATCAGGACAGGCAATGAAATGGATTGATAAAGACACTATCAAGATAAAGTTTGAAAAAAATTGCAGAGGGCTTCCCTGGTGGCGCAGTGGTTGAGAGTCCGCCTGCCGATGCACAGGACACGGGTTCATGCCCCGGTCCGGGAAGATCCCACGTGCCGCAGAGCGGCTGGGCCCGTGAGCCATGGCAGCTGAGCCTGTGCGTCCGGAGCCTGTGCTCCGCAACAAGAACGGCCACAACAGTGAGAGGCCCGCACACCGCGATGAAGAGTGGTCCCTGCTCGCCACAACTAGAGAAAGCCCTCGCACAGAAACGAAGACGCAACACAGCCAAAAGTAAATAAATTAATAAACTCCTACCCCAACAACAACAACAAAAAATTGCAGAAATGTTTACTCATTCATTTGAAAAGAAAATGATCAACCTTTCCAGAAAACGTACATAGTTTCTGAGGAGGAACGGTTTTAGACCTACATGCTTAATGATCTGGGGAAGGGCAAGGATTATACTAATGTTTCAAACACTCACGAAGTGGACTCTTTCCAAGGGTCACCTAGAGAGGCTCACTTAGAAAAAGGCTTTAGCAAATAATCCCTCATCTTCACTAAACCAGTATTCCATGTCTGGAATCACACTGATTCTGAAAACTGTGCAGTGTAATAGGGAGAGAAACCGGTCTGGCCTGACAAATGTTACCACGATCATTCCTGGTTTGTTCGGTAGAGGCTAGGAATTTTTCTAATATTGAAAGGTAAGGAAATGCATTTTTTTCTTGAAATCAGATGCTGCCTTGGCTGCTGAGTCTGCCCAGCTTTACTACTGAGCAGGAACTAAGGGAAGATCTTGGAGCAATGAAGGTTATTAGTACAAAGACTGAACCTGGAAAAAAAGGGTTCCCACAGCCTACAGACTTAAGCCCCAACTCTTTAGCGTGGCATATAAGGCTGGTCTAGGAACACTGCTTTCCGTCTTCTACATACATTCTGTGTTTCATGAATATCAGAAGTCAGTTTATTCCTCCAGTGCACCATGTACATTTCACAACCCCATGTATTTGCATGGACAGCTCACTCTGCCTAGTTTGCCCTTTGTTCTCTTTTCCAGCTAGCAAATTCCTGCTTACTTCCCAAAGCCCCACATCGAATCCTAAGCCCTTTCTCTAGCTCTTCCTTATTCCCCAGGTACTGTTTTTGTTTTTGTTTTTGCTTTTTGCGGTACGCAGGCCTCTCACTGTTGTGGCCTCTCCCGTTGCGGAGGCTCCGGATGCGCAGGCTCAGCGGCCACGGCTCATGGGCCCAGCCCCTCCGCGGCATGTGGGATCTTCCCGGACCAGGGCACGAACCCGTGTTCCCTGCATCGGCAGGCGGACTCTCAACCACTGCGCCACCAGGGAAGCCCCTCCAGGTACTTTTAACATCCTTTTAGCATTGCGTTTTTCACATTGTACCAATTATTTATTTGTATACATCTGTCTTCTGAGACGCCGAGCACTTGAAGATCAGGACATTTTCTTATTTATCTCTATGTTGTAGCATAGTACCTAGCATAGTACCTAGCATACAGTAGGAGATCAATAGATGCTAGTTTTATAAGGAAAAAAGAAGATGCAATTTAGAGAATTAGGAAAATACTCATAATAAAAGTCATTAATGGAGAGAAGATTTTGGACAAATTTGAATATTTACCAAATCCTTCCACCTCTCAATAAGACATGTATAAGTTTCTCAACAGAAGGAAAGAGAATATTTGTTTCAAAAATTTGTAATAACCTGTGCATGGTTTAAAAAAAGAAAAGGTAAAAGTATCATAACACTACAGGGGAGGACATTGCCTCACACCCATCAGAGTGCTGACCAAAGAAAGGAGCCCTGAAGACAGGCTTTGTCACTGAATGAAGGGCATCAAGGTTAAGCATCATAAAAAAAGAAAAAAGAAGTCTCAAGATGAAGATGGGAGCGATGGCAGAAATAGCCTCATAAGATTTCCAAGAGGCAGAGAAAATAATAGCAGCAGCAACAAAAAGTGACAAAGGGACCAAATCAAAACAGACACGAGTATTACAGTGTGCTTTTCATGGCCATTACATGGACAGGGAATATCGGCAGTGGTGCTCTAATGGCTTCACCACGCTTCCATCCATGAACAAAATCAACAGTCAAGCATAGAGGGAAAATTGGGGCTTTGAAACAAAGTAGATCTGGAGTTGAATCCTGGCTCTACCAGTTACTATGTATAAGAATGAACCTCAGATAGGCCTATAGCCTGGGCCTTCTAAGAGATGCCATCTCTGGGAAACTGACCTTTTATTCACCTGGTTCCACAATAAGCACTCAAGAATCTGGAGGCGTTATTTTGTACCAGTGACTTGCAGATGGTCATATGGATTAAAAAAAAAAACAAAGAAAGAAAGAAAAGCTCATCTGGCAGAACCATCACACTGTGTAACATGTACTGGCTGCACCTGTACCTCCATCTGGGAGGGCAGTGTGTTGCCTCCTGCTTTGTGTAATTGGTACCATAAGCTTCCACATCTTTGTGATTAAAGGAACCTCACATCCTTTCACATGTCTTTGGTATCTCTCCATCAGTCATTTCAGTACACTGTGATTGTACTGTTGTGACAACCACATAGTATCTATATGACCCTAGACAAATTACTTAAATTTCTGAGTCCCAGTTCCTCATCAGCATGTAATAGCAGCTCGACAAATGATAGCAATGAAACAGCAAAGAGATTTTTTATAAATTTCCAACTTCAACATCTTTTACCTTTGTTTACACTCTTTCTTACTTCCTGTATTTAATCAGTCACCAAGTCACATCAATTTATCCTTCAAGATATTTATTGTCTGAGCCTTCCTTTTCATTTCCATATGTTTATAAAACACTATACACTATATCCCTCACTCTCTTGGAAATGTATGATGCATATTAATATATTAAAGACAAATAATTACTAACGAAAAAAATTCAGTTTATTTACTCAGTATTTGCCAAATGAAATTACCTCTGGAACTGTTTTTTTTTTTTAATTGAATTATTTTGAAATTTAAGCTCTTCTATTACCAACCAAGACTAAACTATAAGCCATGAAAAGTTTTGACCTAAGAAAAGATTTAGGATAAATGAAGGTTCTTTTCTACTTAACTTTAAAATGATAACTAATGATACTAAATATTGATGTTAGTGGGGATAGTAACAATATATTCCTAAATGATTTTATTTCTTTACATTTGATTCATTTTAATCTTGATTTAAATTATAAAACAGTGTAGTCAAAATTCATACTTTCATTTATGCTGTAAATTTTATTTTAAAAATCTGTCTTTGTAGAATAGAAGTACCACCTACTACCAGTGTCGTTCTTTTTTTTCTCACCAAACATGGCTAAGTTCCGAAATTTTAGATATAGCAAGGAATTCTAACTAAAGATCTTAACCCAAGCCATTTGGTCACCAAGACAAATACAGTCCTGTGGCTTCATGTTTGCTTTCTCACTCCACTACATGTGGAAAATCAATATGAACCTAGGGAAAGCCAAGACAGGACATTGTCTTTATGCAGTTGTATGTTAAAAATGGAGCCGTTCTAAAAGTAAGATATTACATATGTGGGAAAGTCTGATGAGCCCACAATAGAAATGAATGTTGTTGGGCTTCCCTGGTGGTGCAGTGGTTGACAATCCGCCTGCCAATGCAGGAGACATGGGTTCGATCCCTGGTCTGGGAAGATCCCACATTCAGCAGAGCAACTAAGCCCGAGCGCCACAACTACTAAGCCTGTGCTCTAGAGTCCGCGAGCCACAACTACTGAGCCCACATGCCACAACTACTGAAGCCCACGCGCCTAGAACCCATGCTCTGCAGCATGAGAAGCCACTGCAAGGAGAAGCCCATGCACCGCAACAAAGAGTAGCCCCCGCTCGCCGCAACTAGAGAAAGCCTGTGCGCAGCAATGAAGACCCAACACAGCCAAAAATAAATAAATAAAATAAATTAATTTTTTTTAAAAAGAGAGGTGGTTACTCTTTAAAAAAAAAAGAAAAAAGAAATGAAGGATGTTACTATCCAGAGATTTGGGAGAAAAGTCAAAGATAAAAAAGACAGAGTAAGGTGGCAGTTCACTATAGAATAAGGGTAAGTATATTTATAGGAAAAGTTAAATAGTTGCAGTTTTGTATGAGATTAATAATTTGTTTTTGTTCTGGTTCTGATCAACACTAGCTTATAACTAGGAAGTTTTTGCTGTTATTTTAGCTAAGTTGGTCTTTCCAAATGTGTTGCCTCATTGTATAACTATTTTAACTGTTTCACTAAAAAATTAATACAATAAAAGTAAAAAAGCAAAATTCATTCAGTAGGCCACTAACAAAGACAGACTGGATCTGACCTTTATTCCAGAAGAAGAAAGGTTGAATACTGTCCCCAAAGAAGCAAACTAGAAATTGTATAGAAATCTATATGTGGTACTTGCATATACTCTATATGATATATTTCATAAAGTAATTTTTATCTCATACATTTTTGGGTGATTCACTCATGTAACAAACTTTTATTGAATATATTCTTTATGAGAAATACTATTTTGAGGATACATGTTCTTAATAAACATGGTGGAACAGTTTAACAGTAAGTGTGGCCAACAGAAAAAGTTGCTTAAAGTAGGGAATCACAAAAAAATGATGCATACATACCTTAAATATTTTGTTCTAACTCAAAACATATAAATGTGTATTCATTTGCCAATCTTTTGATGTTGGGCCAAATTTTTTTTTCTAGTATGATTCCATTCTTTTTCTTTCCAGAATGAATCATAATCAAAATGCATCATCTAAGATGCATTCCACTTGTGCTCTTTAAAGTGAAACCTTAAACATATTTGAGAAACAATGTAAGTACATATCTTTCCTAGGTGTATACATCTTCCAACATTTTACAGTTGTCTTGGTTCCAATTAGTTTGGCAGTTTTAGCATCAGTCCTTACTGAGTCTTTCAAAGCAACACTTGTCTGTTTCACCTTCATGTACCATTAGTTTCTTTAATCTCTAATTAAATGTTATAATTCCAAAACAAAATATAACTGAGAAAGGCTGATCTTCAAAGATACTGTCCAAGTTGACCTTTGACTTGAAGATTGGCATTACAGAGCAGATGCAAGATTCTGTCCAGTGTCTACAAACCCTTTATGTAAATAGCACATCCATCTCACAGTTCATGTTTTTTCCTTCTGTAACTTTAAAATTTCTGGTACACTGGTGAGTATTTAATAAATAGCTGTTGACTAAATGAGGGCACACAAGTAATTATCCAATCTTTACTGTACATGCCTGAAGCTGTGTGTTTACTGCTAATCCTTTTAGCAGGCAACACGGTACACTGAAAAGAGCATGGATATTTTGATTAAAAGACCAAAATGTGGATGCCAGGATGTGTGACTTCTGGTGAGTTATTTCACCTAAGTCTTCACCTCTCACCTGTATAATAGAGCTAAAAATACCAACCTTGGGGAGTTATTAGGAAGATTAAATAACATAGAACACTGAAAGAGTGTCACAGGTGGGTTCTCCAAGAAGCAGACTCTGAGATGGAGTTAGAGTGTAGAACATTTATTAGACAGTGCTCTTAGGATCAGCACCTATGGCGGGGGGCGGGGGGCGCGGGGGGAGGAAGGAAGCAGGATTGGGCAGAGGGAAATTTGAGCTTTTGCTTTTTTTTTAACTTTTTATTTTATATTGGGGTATAGCCGATGAACGATGTTGTGACAGTTTCAGGTGCACAGCAATCAGCCATACATATACATGTATCCATTTTCACCCAAACTCCCCTCCCATCCAGGCTGCCACATAACATTGAGCAAAGTTCCCTGTCCTATACAGTAGGTCCTTGTTGGTTATGCAATGGGATATTACTCGGCCATTAAAAAGAATGAAATAATGCCATTTGCAGGAACATGCATGGACCTAGAGATTGTCATACTGAGGGAAGTCAAACAGAGAAAGAGAAATATTGTGTGATATCCCTTATATGTGGAATCTAAAAAGAAATGATACAAATGAACTCATTTACAAAACAGAAATAGCCTCATAGACTTAGGGAAATTTGAGCTTTGATGCAGACCAACAGCTTCAGCTGACCCCACAGGGAGCTTTAGAGCTAAAATGAGCCATTGGAATTTCCCCAGGTAAGGCCGAAATGGCTGGATTTTTATACCTGATGCTTGATCAGGGTGCTTTCCAGGGTGCCGGCCACTCTGGGAAGGGTGTGACCTTAGGCAAGGTGGCTCTGTGCAGCTGAGGAAATCCCTGACAGCTGCCTGTGACCAGCTTTCCCAGTGGCTGGGCCACAGACTCTCAGTGGAAGGGGATCTAGGCATCCAATCTCCATATTCATCACAAAGGGCATGACAAATGATATCAGAAAACAAAAGGTAGTTCCTTTCCTTCCCACCGTCGGTCTCCTTTCCATCTAGACAGAGCCCCCACTCCCCTTGAGCTTTCCCCCAAGTCACAATCCATGCCACCACCATGCCCCCTGTTCTCAGAGAAGTTAACCCAGTTCTCATTTTAGCACTGGAAGCATGCCCTTCCTGGGCATGCTTTCCCTACCTCTGCTAAACAGGCACTTTCTCCCTCTGCATTCACCAGCGTATTGAAAGCACTTATATCTCTTCTTGGATGTAAAGTCAACTATTTTACAAGTATAGATAGTCTACATTATTACTCATCCGAATGGTCTGAATTTCTCTATTTGTATTATCTGTAAGGATCTTAAAGAGCAATTTTGCACCTAACACTTGATAATATTTAAAAATTTTGACATATGCACCAAGAAGCAGGCATCAATTGCTCAGCCCTCATCAAACATCTGGGACCTGCTCCCTGAAGACCTAAAAGACGTCCACAACTGGGACAACAGCTTCTAACCAGAGGTCACGCTGCAGTCAATTTCAGAAATTGGAGAATAAGTTGAGCTCTTTGGAACTAAAGATTTTTCTAACAAATAAATGTCTGAGTTTTGTGAGCTCAGAACACATCAGGGATTTAAAAAGCCCTGCAGAAGTTAAGACTGCATAGTCCTAAAAGTGCCTTCAGACATGGGTCAGCTGGTCACCCCATAAACGAGACCCCTTTCACCAAGCCCTCTCCCCTTCTATACACGGGGCTTTCTCCTCTAAATGACCTTGTCCTAACCCTGTAATAATCTCCTTTATGGTTTAGTTTTGGAGATTGGGGGGGAGGGGTATTTGTTTTGTAATCAAAAATTAACTAAAAAATGAAATGAGGATCATGCAAGCCTTCAGAAACATCAGAGGATAAGAATATTTCAGAAAACTTGCCTCATTCCCCTAAGACTGAGATTAGGACACCCTTAGCTATGTGGGAAAATAAAAATAAAAACCTGATCAAAGTCATCAACTACCAAACTATTTCTGAAAATAGTCCAGCATGTGGCCACAGAAGGGGTGGTGTGGTCTTTCTACAGGTAGTAATGACACATCCTCCTATTTTGTTGCTTTCTTAACCATTTTTTAAAATTTATGTTTTAGTTAAATTACAACATTGTGTTAGCTTCAGATGTACAGCAAAGTAATCCAGGAACATATATATTCTTTTCCAAACATCCTCCTGTTTTGAATGGCCATTTTGGTTGGAGGGGAGGGGCATCGTTTGCTTTCGTGTTACTTACAGTCAGTGGGCTGCTTTAGGACTAAGTTTGCTTCTAATGCAGTATTAGGCAGCATTTTTTATAAAAAAAGAAATGTCTGGAATTTTCAACCGTGCGATTAAGCATTGAGGTTTAATCCTAGTTCCTTTATATGTGTGAACGTTCCCCATCGTACCTGTTGTTAAGAAGTCTGAAAATGCTGGGAGAAGGAATGGGAGAAAGAGAGGAGGAGAGCAGGGACCAGGACCTAAGAAAAGGGTTGGGGTGGGAGGGGAAAGGGAGGAAGAGAAAGAAAGCAAAAGGAGCGAAGGAAGGTATTGGCAACAGAAGGAGGAAGGAAGTGGGAGGAAGAGGAGAATGAATACAAACACGGTCTCAGAGAAAATCAGAAATGGAATGGGGACTCCACATACGGCCAAAGCCTGGGGAAGCTGTCTATATGTGCACACACGTGTGTCCATGTGCACACGAAGCCCTTCATGTTCCTCAGTTACACTACAGAGAGCTCAGTGCGGGTGGGGAGAATGAACACACAACGGGTTCTCACGGGTTCTTTGGTGCCATGTGCTGGCCTTGGCACTTTGCTCTCATAGCCCACGAAACAAATCAGATAAAATAATTACTGTTAGCTGCAATTTAGAAGCAGGGAAACTGAAGCTCAGATGGGTAAGTAACTTGCCCAAGGTCCTAGAGAGAGCAAATGGTAGAGCTAGGATAAAAACCCAGTTCTTTTTGACTCAAAAATCCTTACTCATGATAGAAAAATGCCTGATGTTAATTACAGATTTCATAATTTCTCTTGTCAGTCATTCTAGTTTATATCCTTGGTCATGAAATAGATTATGTGGCAGGAAAGGTTAAACATGTATAGAGGTCACTGGGTGAGTTCCTACCACAATGACGCTGCATCCAGGACAGCCTGGCTCGAGAACACCTCTTCCCCTCTTACACAGTGACAGTGTTATGGCTGGTTATGTCTGCCGAGGTTAGAAGTTCTCCTGTCTTTGTGCGTCTAGTTACAACTCTCCACTACGTGGGAAGAGATTTGTCTCCAAGGACAAAAACCAGTGCTGGATCTCTCTACACCTGTTACTCGGTGTTTTCCGTATAGGCTCCGTCTTCAGTTAAGAGACTTCCGCCGGGGGTGGGCTTTAAGGACCTCAGAATCTCCTGCACCAAAATAAATATCTGACTCATCTGTTAGCTAAAGTCTGAAGTCCCATAATTATCGTCTTGAGCCAATCAGGAAACACATTTTTTGTAGGAGGACAGCATAAAACTGTGAACCCCAATTTACACAGTTCCAAAATTTCCTAACCTCTCAGCATGTACCAGTGATGCAGATGCTGGGAGCACATTACCTAAACCTAGAAATATTGTCCTTTACTAGGGACCTTGTCTACTAGTGTTCTTCGTATGGAGCCAATGTTCTCACACATTTTGTATATTGTCTAAAATTTCCTCCATATGTAAGCCATATCTTAAACTTTTTATCTATTATCTGGGTTCAGTTCTTTGTACATTTTCTGAGATGTTGGAATATCACACGAAAGAAAACTAGAGTAAGAAAAGCCAAGATGTCGCAAATGTTTAGCTGACATAATCCAGGGGTGGGGGGGAAACTTTTATAGGTATTTTTACAAGACTTTACCATTCTATTCATGTAAGCTACTCCTTTATTTAATGAGTGTCATTGGTGAATATTCTCTCTTAATGCGTGACAAACTGTGAAATAAAATAAAATTCCAAGGATGTTAAAATGTTATGTTGTGTTCAAAACATATAATAAATTTATTCTGAAGATAGAGAAAAGGCATACAATCTGAGGGCTGGGATTTTTAAAATATTTGTTTTATTTTGGAATAATTTTAGATTTACAGAAGAATCACAACAAGAGTAGAGAATTCCTTTGTAGCTTCACCCTGTTTCCCCGAATGTTAACATTGGCAGAACCGTGGTACATTTGTCAATGCTGAGAGATGGACATCAGTACAATACTATTAACCAAATCACAGACTTTATTCGAATCACCAGTTTTTCCACTAATACTCATTAACTGTTCCAAGATCTCCAGGATGCCACATAGCATTTAGTACAACTTTCATTAAAGCATAATCTGGTTCTTCTCAGCCCATGAAATAAATGATGGACAGATAATTGGTTGAAATAGCACCAGATTATTAGCCTACCAGGAAGCTTACAATTCTTGGTATTATCCTTATGAAAGAAAAACTTCAGGAAAATATTGAAAGAGGAGGTTCAGGCATCTCACAAGGACAGAGGTTAGCATATAAGCAATGCTACCTTGCCATTTACGTGTAGAAGGATAACTCACGGCCCATAGAAAAATGAGCAGAGTGATTTAGTAAAAAAGATACCTTTACTCTGGGGGATCCTATCCTAGGATGATAACAGGATGGGATATACAGGTAATGTAAAATATACCTTAGAGTTAAAAAATAGTCCAATACAGGTGAAATGCTACTAGAAAAGTATCTAGTCCAGTATAGTTTAAAAAATCATTTTAATAAATAAGCAGATGGCCTTAAGAAATTGCTCTGCCAATATGATTACAGGTAATTCTATTAAATTCTCAATAATGGATATCTACCAGGCCTCCTTATGTGAAACATGCTGCCATTTATCATCTAAATGGTAACTGCATCTGTCTTCGATATTAGGAGCGTTTTTAAAAGCTGGTCAAAGTCAGTGTCAGATAAGCCAACTACCTGAAGATCTAAACCAACATGACTTGAACAAATTAAAAAAGACAAAATGAAAGAAAAAAAGTACCATAGAGAGGGGGAAACTTAAGTCCACAGGCAGAGCAGAAATGGGGAAAGTGTGGAAGGAAACCCAAATACCTGGTTTGTAGATGAAAATCTTCAGCCCAATGGCTCCACACAGACACCCCTGTCTCACTCTTCACAGTTGGAATTGGAAAGGAAAAAGCAATGCTATCTCCACTTTTCTCTCCACCCCAGATGCAAAGAGGTTTTGAGTCACAGTCAAGATTCTCTATGAAATCTCAGCAAAATTTTGTATCAGGGAATTAGAACTACTTCATGAAAAACTGAATAGGTTAATGAAAATATACAGAGAAGTTCTCTTAAAAATATAAAGCATTACATACATGCAGGCTATAACCAATGGCCAACATTATCATCATTTTACAGAAAAAAGGTTATTAAGGAAGTCGTAAATGAGCTAAGACTGTAATGTACCTAAAGTAGTACCAGCCATATAGTTTATCTTCAATAAATGGTAACTGTTACTTTTAAATCTTTATTATTAAAACACAGCTACTAAGATCATGGACCATGTTCACCAAGCATTAGATAATGTTTTGTGATATAGCTGATGTAATTAAATGGTAGAAATTCAGATAGTAATCAGGGTCCCGGTTTCCTAATTCTTATTTCATTAGATTACCTAGTCTTTGACCCTAACGGAGTTATGCACTAGTGTAATGATAATGATTAAACATAATAAGTTACAATAAAGAGGCACATAGCACCTATCATTTCCCTAATATCCCTTCCAAGCTTCTCATTCTCACAATTTGCTGTAAAAAAAAAAAAATTAACTTATTTGAGATTATGGTGCAATTGGAATAATTCCATGCCCATGAAGTACACCAGATCCATTGAGCCTAAAAATCCCAACCATACAGTCGTCAAAATATTTTTAAGTGTTTTTCTTAAATGCAGTTTCTAGGAAACTGCATTCTTCACAAGCATTCAAGTTACACTGGTACCACTGACATAAAACCAGTATAAATGCACAAATCTGATAACTGACCTCTCTTTGTCACTCAAAAGAGAGTGCTGCATCCCAGATTTGGAAAGAAAACTGATCTGGACACTGTGAGATTTCTGGAATTCCCAATTTCCTAGCAGGTATAAACACTGTGAGAAATCTTTTCTTTGTAGCCAAACTGGGAGAAATACATCTGAAAATAAAAGGTAGAGAAGGTTTCCTTCAGGGAGTTTTTGTTTTGTTTTTAATTTAGGCTGTTTCCCGTAAAGGAAGATGATACAATTGGTTCATGATCAATGGAATGTGCATTTTGAGCTGGTCATTGGTGATGTCATCCATTTGTTCCAGGACTAGCCACCCAAACTGGGCCCCCGGGATGCCCCAGTCCTCACCAGACCAACCAGCACACACTCCTATTCTCTCCTGGACTGTCCTTTGCCCCTTACAGATCAACTATTTTCTGAAATGCCACATACTCCCAAACTACCTTTCCTCATTTGTTCCAGTTCTGTGAAATAATAGAAAAAGAATGTGTGTGTGTGTGTGTGTGTGTGTGTATACATTTCTATAAATATTGGTCTATATGTATTTGTCTCTTCCTTTAGTTCCCGGCACAGAGCTCCTAAATCCCTTGGAATTTCTTGGGCGATAGGAGTGTCTTTTGTTCTAATGAGGTGATTAGATAGCTTCCATATAGGAAGTGGTCACCAGAAAGACTAAACCATGCTTATTAGAAGTTTGGAAGCTGCACATCCACCACCCATCCTTCGGGAGAGGGTAAGGGCCTGGAAGCTGAATTAATGATCGATCATGCCTATGTGAGGAAGCCTCCATAAAAATCCCCAAAGGATGTAGCTCAGAGAGCCTCCAGCTTGTTGAACACACAAAGGAACAGGAGGATGGTGCACCAGTGAGGTCACGGAACTCCGAGCTTTCCTCCCTCATGACTCGCACTATGCACCTCTTCCATCTGGATGCCCATCTGTATCTTTTACCATATCCTTCTATAATAAATCAGTACATGTATATGTTTCCTTGAGCTCTGTGAGCCATTCTAGCAAACTCTCAAACCCAAGAAGGGGATCACGGGAACCCTGGCTTACAGTTGGTCAGTCAGAAGACTTGCGGTGGCCATCTGAAGTCGGGGGAGGCCAGTCTTTTGGGATTGAGTCCTTATCCTGTGGCATCTGACAGTATCCCCAGGTAGATAGGGTCAGAACTCAGTTAAATTATAGGACACTCTACTGGTGTCAGAGAATTGCTTGGTGTCGGGGGAAAAAAACTCCACATATTTAGTGACCAGAAGTGTCAGAAATAAAGTGAAGTGTGAGAGTAAAGGTGAGAGTAAAGGAAACGCACAGGAGTGAGAGTAAAGGAAACGCACAGGAGTGAGAGTAAAGGAAACGCACAGGAGTGAGAGTAAAGGAAACGCACAGGAGTGAGAGTAAAGGAAACGCACAGGAGTGTTTTTCCTGCACAAGTCTTTAAACTCCTATCCTTATCCCAGGTTTTCCTCAATGACCGATCTCTCCCATCAGCAGTTTCCAGTTAGCAGTAAACCAGCTAGTGAAACTAATTTAAACTAAGATCTAACATTTTAAACGTATTATTTGTTAATACAAATGACTATCAGGTAGAGCTTAAGGAATCACAGGAGAATGGGAGTATGAGGGCTCCCCCAGTACCCCGAGACCATTCCGTACATCCTCTAGCCCTAGGCCTGTCATTCTTCTGTCAACACCAGATCCTCTTCTTGACCAACAGCAAGTATTTAAAAGGAGTCTCACTAGGACTCAGAGTGTAGCTGATTCAGGGATAAGAGATAAATTAACCCGTTGGTATTGTTGTTAGACCTGACATCTGGGCCACTGCAGCATCATGCCCTAGTGCCTTGGTACCCAAGCATGGTCCCCAGACCAGCAGCATCAACATCTCCTGGGAGCTTTTTAAATTTGCAGAATAGCTGGGCTCCACCTTAGACCCACTAGATCTCCAAAGATTTGCAGATACGGTGAAGTTTGAGAAGTTCTGTAATCTACAGAGCTGAACATGGCCAGCAAGTCTTTAATAACAGGTGATGTGTGGTGACACTAACTGTGCAAGCAGATCTCCTGCTCTTCTGATTAGCAAGAATCGTATCTGCAGAACACCTTGCTTCCTATCTGGTCCGTATGAAGTAATGAGAGAAGAAGGTCCTGCCAGAAGTAGCCAGGGCTGGAAGTAAGCTTTGCTCTGTTACCCTCATCCGTTCTCTGCTGCTTTCAGACTCAAAAATGAACTTTCTGGTTTCCACATTCACACCATGTTATAGTCATTAAGGCAGAATGATATCTGAGCTCTTCACAGTCACCGTATTGACACCTTGGCTATGCATTACGTTATAAAGCCAAAACCAAAGCTAAGGACCATTCAACATAATTGCTCAAAATGACAAAAATACACCAGGCCTAATTCTTCAGTGGGCCTTTCTATGGCAAAGATACGTAGAGAGAATCTTGTTATCTATAGCAAGTATCAGATCGTTTTGTCATGTTCCTTTTATACTTTGGGAGGAAGGAAAGTGAGGATGGAAAATGAATGCATTGGGACTATATAGAAGCCACATCACTTAGAATGAAAAAAACTGTCAAGTGGTCCCCAAGTAAGGAATAAAACCAAGTCCCCTGTTTGATTCATGTGACTATGGAAATGCACTTCTTTCATTTCTATGGACTATTTGGGCCATGAAAGCTAGTCACGGGCCAACAGTCAGGGTTCTAACCTTCAGACTCACATTTGGGGGCAAGAAAAAAGAATTTCTATGATCTCAACAGCTAAGCCTGGTCGGAGAATTGCATGTGTTCTCCCTGAAATTCTCCAAACTAGCCTAAAATGAATGCAGAATAGCATGTAGTACGTATCTCTACATAAGGGGCCATAATGGAGAGTGTATAAAGGAGATCAAGAGATAATTTTTAAAAAGTAAAACACATTCTATCCCAGCGGAAATAGTAACCTGGTCAAAACTACATCCTGGTAAAATATTTTGCCAGCATCCTGTGTATTGAGCACCTTTTTCCCTTTGGGTTTTCTCATCAGAAATGCAAGTATTATGTGTGGGGTATTTTTCCCCCAAGAATTTCCTCATTGGCCTTTTCCCACTAGCTTTGATGTCCCCATGAAATTAAGAGAAAACAACTGTGGGAAAGGAATAAGTATGTATGTTAACCCATGCCTGCGTCCCTAAGGCTTACAATACTATTAGGAAAGGTGCATAAAATAAAACAGGCACCCGAGTCCATGAAAATTTGGTCTGTAAAATGTTTAGTTCTCATAAAACTTGTCTTTATAATTTTCCCAGCTCTAGCTCTACAGCAATTACTGCCTCCACACCCTCTTACAGTGCTGTACATAGCTTTATGCTACCGTATGGGTAAGGACATTCACTGGGTAAGGATAATGTCTTTTAAACTCTTCCTAGAATACATACATACATATATATATATATATATATATATATATATATATATATAAAACTGAATCACTTTGCTGCACATCTGAAACTAATACAACATTGTAAATCAACTATACTGCAATAAAAAAATAAAAAATAAACTCTTCCTACTGCCACAGCTCAGAGTTTGGTACCAGGTACACAAAAAGCACTCAGTGAGTACTCACTTCTAAAAATGCATGAAACTCTCCTAACTTTTGGTGGCAGGAACTCAAAAAGAAGGTTAAATTGTTCTTTGGGTGGAGACGGAGGGTTAAGTATGGTGAAGCAATTAAAAACAGTGTTGCCCAGGGGACAGCATGGCCAGCCCACATCATTTAACTATATGCCATGTACATGACAGACACGGAGAGGAAATTCTTGGCCTGAGCTACCTGAGGCCCTCGACCCTCCTGGCAGCCCTTGAGAGGGGAGAGGTAGCCTTGGCTCTTATCCCTGTTGGCTTTGACCTAGTCAGGAAAGATGCCAAAAGTTGGACCTGGATTGCGAGCCCTTTCCTTGGGCCCCCAGAACCACAGAGCAAGCTTCTGTTCATACTCATTGCACTCATCTGCCAACAGCCCTACCAATTTGGTTTAAGAGATATCACCGAAGCTTCACTATCTTCATTAATGTCACCAAGAAATTTCAACCTTAGGCAACCTTTATCTTCATGACTTTTTTCCTTAACTACAATATCCTGTTACTATTTTCTTTTACATGCCAATTCTGCGTGATTTATTTAGCTGTCTCAGGAAAATGCTATGTTACAATACCACAGAAGACATTCAATTTAATGGAAAGTGCTCCAAAATTAAGGTCTTTCATTTTTACTCTAAAGCTTTCTTATTCAATCCCCAAAGAAACAGTGGGTAAGGTGACAATTTAACTACGTCTTAGAATTTGGGAAATGATTTTAAATTATCCCCTGCTTATACTGGGAGAGAATTTTAAGTAAAGTTCCAAAGTAACTTCATTTGGCAGTGAACTTTCAAAATAAGTGATGGTCACAAAGCCATGACCAACTTCAGACAGATGTGTGTAGGTCCTTCCCAGAAGGTTGACTACCTCTGGCATTGCTAAATTAGGAGGGCACAGCCCACAAGTCTCGCTTTGGCGACAAGCACCCACCCGTAGTCAGAAGTCCATAAAAGGAAAGTGAAAACATCCTCCGTTTTGCCAAAAGCTTGTCTCCTCCGTGCTACACCCTGACATCTTCTAGAGCCTGGACCCCACCTATTTTGATATCTCAGGAATGAAAAATTCTTGCTATTGATGATTCTTCTCTGGATTTGACCTTTTCCCATTCTAATCTCTGACATCCAGGGCTATCTTCCTCTGTGAATTCAAGCTCCTTCCCTTGCCTGTCTAAAACCAAACCAAACCAAGTCCCTCCTGCCAATTCACTACTATCTGTCCTGTTCATCTTAATAATTCCTGATCTACTGGGCTGCCCCAGAGTGACAATTTGGCACTAGTTTGCATCCTAGCACTCCCCGAACAAGCCATTACATGCTTTTCAGAATCAATCACACACAAATTATTTAAAGAGTCCCTATAAATACACACTCAAATATTAAAGAAAATGCAGTGCCACTGCTAAGATTTCTCCGAAGAGGGATTTGTGGCGAAAAGCCTTAAAAGGCGGGAATGAGAAGGGCATGGCCTTTCACTCTACAAGGCACGTCGACTTGACCCCAGAGAGGTAGAGAGTCAGCGATGACACCGGCCTTCAGGGTAGTGAACGCTCCACTCTCTGTTCAGCTCCATCTCTGTGGCCACCAACGACCAGTGTCATGCCCTCAGAAGGCTGACCCCCAGCAGCTGAGACTGGCCCAGAGCCTGCCGTCTGCTCCACTTGCAAATACCTTGTTAAACCACCTTATATGAACAGTTCAGTTCTCAGGCTACTCCAGCACAGCTGTGGCCAGCTGTGCTCAGCCTCCAGCCCAGCCATGGATTATGTACCAGATGATTCTTGTCCGTTGAAAATACTAGAAACAAGGAATACATCGTACTGCTGAGAAATTGGATCCACCAAGAGAGACCAAAGGAAAGCTATGACATTTGAGGAACAGGCAAACATTTCCCGTGCAAGCTTTTACTGAAACAGGTATATTAGGAGGAAATGTATCCTTCGGATTCCCAGACACACATTTATTTTCTAGTTCCTTTGTGTCTTCATTTTGTTTCTTTTTGGTGGGAGGAAATTTAGGAGAAGGAGAATTCTCTCATACTTAATCCAATATGTTTTCTTTTCTTCTCTGTCAAAGACCGTAAAAACAACTTTGGATATTCTGCTGGAATGCTGTCACAGTTCTGAATTTGGAAACCAATATAACTATGGTTGGAAAGGACAAGGAACAGAGGCTCCACATGGTATAATGAGTAACACTTTTTAAAACTCAGAAAACTGACCAACATCTGCGAATGAACTTGGTCCAGACAAATATTTCTATGTACTACGAGTAGACAATTAAACTTTGAATTGCTGCTTTTAGATGGATCATTTAAGCTCCACACAGTAGCTGGATGTCTTCAAGGTAAAGGCATTATTAACGTTTGAGCATTATTAACCTCTTCAAAATGCTTCTTGGCAGGAGTTTCTGGATGGCCTTCACCGAGTTTCTGTCATTCTTTCCCTTCTTCTGCTCTGTGCCTTCCCACACTCAGTGAGTGGAACGTTTGGATAATTTTTAAAGTGGATGAGGGAAGAGACTGAGAAAAAAAAATAATTGAAGAACAGGGTTACTCTCTAAAGATAGCAAATATTTAACTTGAAAAATGCCTAAGAATAAATCTCCTCTATGTGGGCAGACACATATAAAACCTTTGAAAAAATAATCCCAGTATTTAACTTGAATGCACCTCTATTTGATTCACTTTGTCCCAGTGTACCTAAGCCCACTAAAATTTTCCTTTTCAAAGAGCTAAGTGAACTCCTGCATCTTGTCTCCCTACTTGCTAATTATTTAAAGAGATGATTCAGTGCCATGTTTGAAAACGTAAGAAGCTTTTATTACTAAGGGTCAATATTCAGAGCATGACAAAACAGTTTACTTCATGATACTTCTTACAATTCTTTTCCCACTGACAAATTTGGCCCTTTCACAGAGGCAGTATCAGTGAGCTTCTGGAAGGAGAAAGACTCAGGTTTGCCAAGAGTCTCCCCTACTGGGCTGATGACACCTATTAAAACTCCAAAAAGGAAAATCCTCCGGAGGTCAGGCAGCAGGAGCTTTGGTCCCAGGTCCCAACTGTTTCTCAATTTGAAGTGAGTCAGGCAATGGTGCACCAGGGTTCCAGGTGCCTGAAGGAACCTGAATTGTTTTGCAACTTTAAAGGCATCCTTCTGAAAAGAGCGGGTCATGCAGAGATGATGCTACTGTTTCTGTGAAATTTTAGTGGGCCCAGAGCAAGCTGCAAATCCATTTGCTATTCCCTTTTTCTAATAGCAGCCTCAACCCACAGTGTGTCTCAGGGCATTAAAAGGTGTTTTGCATCTCAGAAACAATTGGGAAAGAATAGATTTCATTGAAAGCATGCTCATTCTGGATTTCAAATTATAGACATGTGGAACTTGGGGCAGAGAAAAGACTGAGAGTCATCTGTGGCAGAAACTGGTACAGTTATCTGTACAGTTAACTGACTACAGTTATCCCTTGCTATCCTTTTGTTTTCTATAGTCATAGAATTCCTGAGTCAGTTGGGCATTTTGTCACCTGGAATAAAGACTCTTTTTCCCAGCCACTTTGCATTTAGGTATAGCCATTTGTTTAAATTCTGGCTTGAGGGATCTTAACAGAAGTAATGTGTGGGACTTATGATAAATATCCTTAAAGGGAGAGAACGGGCTTCTCTCCTTCCTTCTCCTTCCACCTGCTACCTGAAGAGTAGCATGATGGCTGGAGCTTAAGCAGGTGGTGAAATCTCAAGCTAGGAGGCACCTAGATCCCTAAAGGCTTCATAGAGCACAGCCTTGCTAATACCGTTGGACTCCTTTCCTCCAGACATACAACAGAGACATAAACTATCTCACTTGGAGTTTTAGTGTTACTTTAAACCAACCCTCCTCCCAATATATCATCCAACACATTTTTTACAGTGCCTTAGCTCGAAATGTTTCCAGATGCAGTTTGTTTGTTTTATAAATATCTCCATAGCTTTTAAAAAAAAAAAAGAAAAAAAGCTATAGCTGCCCTCGACATAAGAGTTTCCTGCATATTTATTCCCAAGCAGAAGAAAAACTAGGGGAAAGAGGAAAAACTTCCTCTCCCTCGTTTCACCAGTTACTCTCATACCACATCCTATTTCACTTTTCTCACCCAGTCTATACCCTGGAGTTTTTAGCCATCTACAGGATGGATTTTTCAGCAAACAGGTACAACATATACAAAAATGAAGTGTCTATGGAGCTTCAGAGAGCTTTGAAAACAATTTTTTGAGAACAGCCATTTCAGGACTGCAAGGCCTTTGATTAATTAAGAGATCAGAGATCAGCACCAATATCGTCGGGATCAAAAGTTCAGCCTTGGAACTTAGCATTAGAAACTTACTGAAAAAAAAGTTTAAAATACATCTAAATATTAATCCGTATTCCCCAAACGTGTTCATTCATATGAGGAGCTTCTCCTGGGAAAAGCTATTTACAGCCAAATAAAGTTCCTTGTTTATATGCATCCTACACACACACAGACACACACACACACACACACACAAATGTAAGCTTTATGAGGCCAGGAAGAGGAAGAGTATCTGGCACATGAGTTTACGCAATAACTGTTTATAGAATGAATCAGTGCAACGTTTCCTACTTATTTTTATTCATCTGCTTATCTCTTCCATCCTCCTTCTAAACCCGGGATGACAGCAGGGAGGAGAATGAGAAAGACTCTGAGGACAGGCATCAGGATAATTAAAGTAGAGAACGCACTTAATAAAGTAGGAGGTAGGCTACATTCTCCACTCGAAGGAACTCCAGCACACATGGAAATAGTCTCTTCCCCTCCAGAATCACACACCCAGTTTAGATCATTCCACCAAAAATTCTGCATTGATCTTGTCACACACTTGCTTTAAACCTTCCATACTTGACAACTGGTTCACCATAGCACCATTATTTAATGGTGGAATGGTTGACAACAGACAGGATTTTGAAGTCAGGGAGACCAGGGTCCAAAGCTCTTTCATCATGTAATTGAGGAAGTGAATTCACCCCTGTAACTCTCCTTTCTCTCTCTCTCTCTCTCTCTCTCTCTCTCACTCTTTCCTTCTCTTTTCCTATGAAACTGAGATAATAGTGTTAAGGACCTCGTTGGATTATTGCAAAGATGAAATAAGACACATATGGTGTCTGGCACATGACAACACCCAGTGTACAGATGACAGTGTTTGCGGCCATGAGTCTGTTAATGGGCTGTCACAGGACTTCTCTGACATATGAGTGGCTGACATCCCTGGGCAGATGAATACTCACACGTAAGGTCAACTCTCCAGTTCTGCTTTTCTCATCTGAAAATTAACGACTTGGACCAGAGAATTTCTAGAAACTGTCCAAATCTAATATTCATATTCAATTAGTGTGTCATTATGACCCTTTGTTAAAATAAGTGACAAAATGGTAAACATATTTATTTTTTCTTAGTCAGAATTTAGGGGAAATAGCATATTTGTATTGGATATTTCTCACTTGTGACTCACTTGTTGGATGACTTTTCTCAAGTCTAAATACATTAAACTTCATACTCACAAATATCAAATAATTGGGAATCCCATGATTCATATAACCAACAGGAATACTGAGAAAACCATTTAACAAATGCAGAAGGAATTCATGCCAAAAAAATTGTTTTTTGCCTTAATTGTATGATTCGCCGAAATAGTCTTGTAAATTAAGCACATAATGCAATGCTCTTTTGTGAAAATTATTTTTGATTCACCATGTCCCTATGTCAAACAGTTGAATCCATGAGCTGTGAATAAGTGTGAGATAATAGAAAATATACATATTGGTCTCTGCCCAGGTTCCTGGCACAGAGCTCCTGAAACCCTTGTAATTTCTTAAGTGATTAGAGACTGGGAACATCTTTTGTTCTAATATTTGGTCTTTGACCTTCGTTTCTGACACAGGGCTCCTGAAACCCTTGTAATTTGCTGTGGGATAGAAGTGTCTTCTGTTGTAATGAGGTAACTCTGGATCGGCTCCTGGATGGGAGCTGCTCACAGGAAAGACCAAGCCATGATTAGAAGCTTGGAATCTTCAGTCACGCCCCACATTCTCTTGAGATGGGAGAAGGGCTGAAAATAGAGTTAATGCGCAGTCATGCCTAGGTGAGGCGTCCATAAAATCCCAAATGCACGAGGTTCAGAGAGTTTCCAGGTTGGCGAACTCATCACACTGGAAGGGCAACTCACCCTAACTCCACAGGACAGAAGCTCCTATGCTAGGGACCCTCCCGGACCTTGCCCTATACATCTCTTCATCTGGCTGTTTCTCTGTATCCCTTATCATATCCTTTAATAAACTGGTAAATGTGTTTCCCTGAGTTCTGTGAGCCACTCTAACAAATTAGTCCAACCCAAGGAGAGGGTCATAGGAACCGCCAATCTCTAGCCAGCTGGTCAGATGAACAGGTGGTAACTTGAGTTTGCGACTGGCATCTGATGGAGTGAAGGGGGAAGGTCAATCTTGTGGGACTGGGCCTTTAACCTGTGGGATGTGACACTGCCTCCGGGGAGAGAGTGTCAGAATTGACTTAAATTGTAGGACACCCAGCTGGTGTCACAGGCAATCACTTGTTGTGGGGAAAAAAACCTCTACACATTTGGTGAACAGAGGTGTCAGGAGGGAAGTGTTCTATGAGTGAAAAAGAAGACACACCAGGAATAAAAACATACTAGGGAAGAACAGGGTTTTTCCCTACAGCAGGAGGGAAAGACTGGGTTGTTTTTCCATTTCCATAGGATATAACCTGAGATTCTAAAGCCGCTTTTCTCTCAGGCAAAATATAGAATATGCTAAAGACTTTTCCATGAGAGACATGAGATCACTGGAAGCATAGACAATGAACAGGAAGCATTTTGCTTAACCTATAGCATATAGAAGTCCGAGTGACTTTTCTTTCTTCTATGTCGGAAAACAAATCTACATTGCACGTAGTTCCCTAGGAGTAGGATACTTTATTCTTTGAAACATCTGGCATCCAACTTGCCACCATTGAAAATGACTAAAATAGCATGTCCTGCTTCTTAACTTTAAAAGTCATGAGTCAAACCCACATCCCTGGGGTGTCTGTTGTCCCTTAACTACATAGGGGACTGAAAGCTCAGAGTGAATGCAAAAAAACATTAGTTCCGAAACTTTTGGACAAATAAGGAGAATCGCTCTGAGCAGAGACTAAATTGGACTGGAACATATATTTGGTTTATGCGGCCAAAGTACATAATCAAGTATAACAAAACAAAAGTTTGATACCAAACTTGCCAGGGAAACTTGTTTTGTCATTCTGAAATCTGGTCCACTTTAAGCAAATCCTCCCCAAACCAAAAACAAATATCTAATCACACACTATGTTATTGGTCTTGAGTGGTCTTAAAATCACTGCACTGATTGTCAAGGTAAGAAATCAGTCCACTATTTAGAGAAAATCCTGGTTACTTAAATTTAGTTTTCCAGTCGAGAAGTTAATATAAATGTATCTTAGCTAAGTATACGTGCTATACCCTGTAAGACATACTTGCAAAATTACTAGAAATCAATCAATAGGTCAGTGTTCCTATGTGCTTAACACTGAGGCAGCCACACTGAAAGACACAGAAGTCAAGGCTCCAGGCTTCATGACTGCTGCCTAATTAACTGGGTAGTTATTAGTATTTGCAAGCCCTGACTCAAAAAGCTTAATAAGAATGTAATAATTTAACACCATGGACTGTCAATTCCAGTTCTCAAGTTCAACTGAGTCAAATAATACAATTCTGGAATTAACGGATAGTACCACTCACACTTTCTACCCACATGTGGAACCATGTTTTCTCTTCCTAGAACCACTTCTTCCTGCAAGTGGCCTCCACTTCCAGTTTAATACTGGATCTTTATCTTCTGCCCATCTTTTCCAACCCCCCGTCTCAGTCTAACTTGCTTTTCCCACTTTCCCCACCTTCTAGTCCATTCCTTCTCTCTCCTCCAAAGGTCAGACGCTAGTATCAAGACCATATTTCTAGTATCTTTAACGGCACTCCACAACATTACAAAGTCTATATGCTAATATAACTTATTAAAAAGCCATAAAATTTCACATATACTTCTTTTAAATACACACGCATAAGCCTTCTTTCAAAATGCCAGCCTTAAGAAAATTATGTCTTTTAAATTCATACTGAGAAGAAAAACAGTGAGATGTATGGTTTCCTTCCCTCAGCTGGAAAACATCCTAAGGGAACTTTTAGGTGTTTCTTTCAAAACATATCTTTTACTATTTGTCTACAGGACAGAACATGAAATACAAGATTTTCACAGTTCTGGTCCCAACCTACTTCTCCAGACTTCCTTTTTCACAGTCCTATACCCTCCTCCCACTCTCCCAACCCAAACCCCATCATCTACTTGCAGAATAAATATATAGGTCTCAAAGCCACGTTAAAGTATCACACTTTCCCTGTAAAAGTTGACTGATTCCCCTAAGTGGAATAAGCCCTATTTAATGCCCTCATTGATATCCGATCATATTTCTATCATGGCACCTATAATTCTAGGATACATACGGTTTGGCATTCTGGAACTCTACTTCCAGAATTGCCCTCCCCATCTCAATCCCTGTAGCTATTTCAAGAGAAACCACATTTTTACATGACCCTCTCCCAATGGCCACACTTGACTGATCTAGGAATGGACCCCTGGTCTAAGCCAGTATGATCAGAGAACTTCTCAAGAATTTTTTAAACCAAAGCTTTGAAAGTTCATTGATCCCTCTCCTTTGTGGAAAGCATAACGTTGCTAGTCAAGAGTTGCAGTACTGAGATCACCACCACAGGGAATGAATCTGGCCTGCAATGAGGGACAACGAAGGGTGTCACTGTAAAGAAAAACACAGAGGTAGAAGAGGGAAATTCAGTGCTAGGGGAAATTACCCCTGCCAGCTGTTCCCAAGGCTTCCTGCATCCCTGTCTTTCATGCGTAGTTCAGAACTTCACTGTATTCTGTAGGCCAATGAATTCCTCATTTCTCTTAAACTAGTTTAAGTTGGGTCTCTGTCACATGCAACCCAAAGAGTCCTAACTATATAACTGCCCTTATTTTTGTCATATGCCTCTTTCCCTTGAACAGATTGCTAGCTTCTGGAAAGCGTGGGATATGTGTTATTTATCCCCAGTGCAAAGCATGACTCCTGGCACAGAGTAGCCACTAAATGAATAAATAAATGAGAAAAATAAATGAGCTAAGTGACTATACCACGAGCAAATTAATCTAGGCTAGTAGCTAATTTTTCTATTCAGCAGCAACCTATATTTTCACTCTGGCCATAACTGGTGCACTGCCAGTGTTTTAGGTCCTAAGGTAACTAATTTAAGCACATAATCAATCTAAAAAGGGAGACGGAATAGAAAACATGTACAAAGATAAACACGTAAACATAATTAGCCATGGAAATAGCTACTTATCTTGTTTATAACTGGTTAAATAACAATTTATATTAGGTAAAAGAAAAATCAACATCCTTTCTAAGCTTACCACAATTTTAAACTTGGGGACCATCATGTTACCAAAGCACATAGTAAGTAAAAGTTTCTCTCTTTTCTTGTTTAGACTTTAATAACCTTTATGTCGATACATTTTCACACAGGTCTTTAGACACATAGACACAACAATCATAATGCCAATGAAAGCTTTAAAATATGATACAAATGTCACTGTAAAGACATTTCGTGAAATTCTTCCTTTAAAAGAGTACAAAGTGTTTCCTACACAAGGATAAATTTTTAAGAGAACAAACGGGAGACTGAGTGAAGACAGTGTGGTTGGTTTATATTCTTTTCCCACCAAAAGAATATAATTGGTGGTGGGAGTGGCCTGGGCCTCGCAGCGCTGCAAGATGACTAATAGCATATAGACCACACAAAGCTGTTCATCCATTCAGCTCCATTTGAGGGTAAAAATAAGAGGGCTTTAGGCTTCCCAACTTCACAAGGACTTATAGTACTCTGAGATTTCCACTTAGCTTCTGCTTTTGTCCAAATTAGCTTACATTCCAGAATTCTAAACTCAGCCAACACCAGATGGATTCTTCAAGTTTACTGAGGTCTGGACTTGAAGCCCACAGGAAGCTCTGTGAACAGCTTCAGGGTCTGAGATGCTGAAAGGGCCTCGGGGGTTTACAAACAACCGCTCTGTGTCAAATCGGCTCGACGTAGCTGGCAAGAGGCTCACCCCGCAGCTGTAGGGAAGTACATATGGGGTCAATCCCCTGGCTGCCAGGGCCATCGGCCAACTCGTCTCTCTCAGAAAGGATTCAGTCAAAATCACCAATGTTACCTCCTCAAGGTCTCATTTCAAAACTATTAATGTCAAATTTCTGAGACATCTAAGAAGAGTTCACTGCCACTTCTCTAACCTGTTTGAACGTTCAATCACAATGTCACGTCATCTTGATTTCTAAATTAAATGCCTCATGTTGCAGCCAAAGTCCTCTTCCCAGGTCTCTCCTCAGGGATGATAAAGTACAAAGAGTCCCTCTTCTGAGTAACAGCACTTCTCATATTTAAGATAGTCGTCCCACTTAATATTTTCAAGGTCTTATTTATGATCAAATAACCATCTGTGTGCTTCTCCTCAGAACCATTTCCAGGTTCTTTTTCATAAACAGTGAAGTCCTAAACTGGATATAATATATAACAGGAACACTTCATAATCTCCTTCTACCCAGGTTTTTGAGTCATAATTTAGCTGGAAAACCTTCAAGGAGTGCTCTGCTCTCAACATATATATTCTCACCCTACATACCCACAGTTCCTATAATCTCACAAAGGAGTGTCCAGAAAAGGCCATCCATACTCATCGTTTCCTCTCCCTACCTTCCACCTCAACCCAGGATAATCTGGCTTTTGCTCAGACAGTTAGAACTGTTCTTGCCAAGATCCGAGTTGACAAATCTAATGAACATTTTTTGGTTCATATCTCAGTAAACTTCTTGGCAGTGTTTGACCACCACGCTTTCTTCTGTCTGGTAACATCACTTTTTCCTCCACATTTCAGGAAGCATCTTCCAGATTCCCTTCAAGGCACCTCCCTGCCTGCCTTTTAAATGTTCATGATTCCCAAGGTTCCAGTCCAGGCAGCCCCCTCTCTTTTCTTCGTCCCTGCTCTCCCTGGGCCAGCCCCCTTACGCCTATAATATAGCTACACCCACATCCCAATGCATATCAGATCAGTATCTTCAGCTTAAATCTACCTCACAAGTTTCAGTTCCTTTTCAACAATGCCTGCTAGAAACTGCACCCACAAACACATAAAACTCAACATGTTTCACACCTCATACATTATCTAGGTAACGAATGGCCCAGCATTTACCCAGATTCTCAAGCTAGAAACCTGAGAACACTTGCCTCTTCTTTTACTCATTCATTCACTCACTCAAAAATTCTCTATATTTGCCTCTCCCCTATTTCAACACTACACAACAAATAACTTCCCTACCCAAGTGACAAAACAGAGGTTAAAGAAACTACCACATAGGGGCTTCCCTGGTGGTGCAGTGGTTAAGAATCCGCCTGCCAAGGCAGGGGACACGGGTTCGATCCCCGATCCAGGAAGATCCCACATGCCGTGGAGCAACTAAGCCCGTGAGCCATAACTACTGAGCCTGCGCTCTACAGCCTGCGAGCCACAACTGCTGAGCCCGCATGCCACAACTACTGAAGCCCACGTGCCTAGAGCCCGTGCTCCGCAACAAGAGAAGCCACCGCAGTGAGAAGCCTGTGCACCGCAACGAAGAGTAGCCCCTGCTTGCTGCAACTACAGAAAGCCCACACGCAGCAATGAAGACCCAATGCAGCCAAAAATAAATTAAATAAATAAAGGCACTAATCCCATCATTAAAAAAAAAAAAAAAACTACCACAGAAATGGATTGGTGTTACAGATTGTTATAAATTTATTGAGCTAAAAGGATGGTATGCCGTGAGGAAACCTACTTGGGGCTTTGAGGAAGTCACATTAGGCTAAGTCTAAGGACGAGCAGTGCTACGTCTGCCTGGTTCTGCCCATCTCCCTCCTTTCCTCTGCAACACGCCTGTGTTCGTTTGAATTCGCATAATTTCCTCTGTAGCACCAGTTACTTCTCACCAGTTACACCATCCACTCTCCTAAAATGTAAATTGGATTCCTGTCGCTCCCAAGCCTAACATCCCTTACCATCTTCCCTTCACCGTGAGGTCAGAATCTAAACCCACTCAATACCGCGCGCAGGAACCTTCATGATCTGACTGGGGCCTTCCTCGATTTATGGAAACCTTTGTGCTTGCAGAGTTCCTCACGTGGAATGTCCTGCCCTCCACCCAGTCCCTCATCTGATGATTTTCCATTAATTTTTAGGACTCATTTAGTATTCATTCTAAGATGACTTACAGTCCAGGCCATCTAACTACCCAACTCCAGAAAGCACCATACATGGGCTCCAGGAGATGCCGTTGGCAGGGAATTCAAGGTGACCAGCACACATCCAGAGCTGTGCAGGGATTCAGCCCTGCCCATGATGTAGACTCCCTGAAGTAGTGCTTTCACGGGGCCTGGACGCAGGTCTATCAGAGTGCGGTCCACGCTGTATTGTCCCGGCTTGTTTTCCGTGACCTCCTTAGACTGAACCCCTTACAGGCAATGCAAACACATGGCAACATGCCTGGTACATGGTACGTGCTCAAAGACTGTTTTGGGAAATTTGAAAGGAAGTGAAATATTGTAAAACAAAAAGGAGAGAAAATAAAATAATGGACAATGGATTTTGCTATTCTCATGCAAGTTTTTATGAGAGATTATATCTTTGATGGGTGGGCATTTTCCAATGAGTGCCTTAGGGTGTCTTTCTCTTTTCATTCTTTTGCCCCAAAGAACCTATCTTATTCATGTATTTGCTTCCAGTGCTACATGGCCCTACCACTCCAGGGATAACTCTTTCCAGGACATTCTTATAATGTAATCAAGCTAAAATATCCCTTCTTTTCATCTAACTTGGAAAGCTGTGTTTCCGTGTCATAAGGGGAAGAGGTACAAAACAGGAAAAACTGTTACCACAGAGGCGCATACTGGTTGTATTTTATTTACTAACACCATCTTCCTGCTGTCTCTCTCCATCCTGGGAACCTATCTGTAGATCTTATCACTTCTGAGGGAATTCAGTGACTTATCTAAAATAACAAACTCATATATTATTAATATATATGATATACATACGTGCAAACACACATATATACATATGCACACATATACGCAAATGTATGTATAAAATCTTGGGTTTCCTTATGATTACATTAGTAATACATGCTTATTGCAAAACTCCAAATGTTTGAATCCCTGAATAAATAAATATTTCTCTTACTTTCCTGATCCAGAATTTTTGACTTTAAAAAGTGAGTGATATAAATCTCCTTTATCCTTTAAAATCTACTCTCCAGAGGAAATTAATATTCACAGTGTGCTATTTTCCTCAATTTTTACCTATGTAGATATCTTCATTATTATACATATACATCTCCTATAGATTTCTAGCTGTTCTTAACAAAATGGAATTATGCTATACATATGTCTTCAACATGGCTTTTCATTTAATATATCATGAATGTATTTCTAGGTCACTATTTATAGATTTGACTCATCTTTTTCAGACAGACTAATAAATTTCTATAGTATAGATGTATCATAAATTTAAACATTTCTTATTTATGGCCTTCAGTTTATAGACAATTTTTAATAGAGTTGGGGATGGGAAAAGAAGAAGAAATACACCAGGGGCCGGATCTCCCTGTGCTGACATATTCCTGCACAGAATTTTAAGGATTCCAAGAATTCTAAATTCCAAGGTACTTTCCTGGTCATTACGAAGGTACAGTTGTCAAAGTAGGAGGATAGAACATATTTTACTTAACATTCTACCAGTTTAACTTACAATTGTTAAATATTTAGACATAGGATATGTGGCCCTCCATTCATACTTTTACAATGGATCCCACAAATGTTAGGGGAAGCTCTGAAGTATACACATCATTTGGTAATACTAAACAAGATGGAAGTGAGAGGAATAAAGGAGAGAGAACCACAAATGAACAACATTAAGAATGAAAAGTGGACAACATTACTGGATACAACAGAAATTAAAGAGAACGCTAAGAAAAAGCGTGTTACTTAAACAAACTAGAAAAATTCATAGAAAATCATATTTTACCAAAACTGCCGTATGTTTAAAGAAAAAGCCCAAAGAGTCCTATAACTTTAAATAAATTGAGGAAAAAGTAAATAAAAGAGTAGGTAAAAATTTACCATGAAGGAAAAATAAAATAACTGGGATCTGATAGTCTTATAAGTTTTATCAAAATATTCAAGAAACAGATAATTCCAATACTACACAAGTTCTTTCAAAAATAATTAAAAAACAAAAGTTTTCAACTCATTTTATGAAACTGTTACACTCTCAATTCCAAAACTAAAGAAGGACATACAAAGAAAGAATGCTACAGGCTGATCCCATATATGAATTTTGATGCAAAATGCTGAACCAATTATTAGCAAGCCAAATCCAGTAATTAATAAAAATGATATGTTATACCAAGTTTGGTTTATCCCAGAAGTGCTAGAATGATTTGTCATTAGTAATTCTATCAATAAAACTCGTTACTTTAATAGATTTAAGGGGGGGAGGAAATATGACAATCTCAATAGATACTGGAAAGGCGTTCAATGAAATTCAAGTTTGATTCATAATAGATACTAATAATGGAAGAGTATTTCCTTAAAGAGATGATGAGTACCCTTAAAAAAGAAAAGAAAGGAAAACATCAGCAGAAGTTATATTTAACAGTGAAGCATCAGAAATACTCCCATTAAAATCAGGAACAAGTAAAGGAAAAGAAATAAAAAGTTAATTCCTAGAAGTGGAATAACTGAGCCATAGGGAATGAATATCTTTAATTTTAATAGATACTACTGAATACCCTCCCAAAAGGTTCTGCTATTACAGCCCCCAGTATCAATATATGAGTGCCCATTTCCCTACCCTTCTATCAACACTGAATGTTAGTCTTTGTAATTATTGCCGTCTGATACGAAAGACAAATTTCGTTTCAGCTTTGTAAAGCGCCTATTCATGTCGCTTGGGGAACCTCGCTTTTACTTTCAGTTGTTGGAGCACACCGTCAGTACTGAATTGGGGGCAGGGGGCCTAAGGCAGGTTGCTGGTAGTCTTAACGAAGCCTAATGGTTTCAGTCAAAATGGGAAAGTATCTTGATAGTTTTTGACCCAAAAGAGTTAAACCTGCACGGTATAACAATATGACCTGCATCAGAAACTGAGCCAGGAAATCCTTGTCTCTGTCTGATGTCCTATTCCAGCCACCACGCCCTTCCAGAGGCTTCACGGCAGGCAACAGAGTGAGACAGTTCTGGGGTTTCCAACCATGGAACTCCCACGAGGAAAGGTCTCTAAGATCCCAACCTGGAGACACTGGTCCTCGGGTGAATGTGTGCACCACAACTTCAAGCCTAAGGGGTACCCACCAACACAGGCACCCCCCTTGCTGCCAGATCTATGAAAACTCAGTGATAAGAAGATGAGGGAGTCCAGTTCTCTTAGGTTCTTGTCTTAACTTCTTTCTCCCATCAAAGACCTTTTTTGCAGATGGATGAGGTTCCACAGAAACCCATTCTGTGACCACAGATTCAGCCTGAGTTTGTAATCCAAGCCTTTTGCTTAAATCACCAGGAACAGGAGGGCTGAGACACGTTTCAGAGTTGTATGACTTTTGAAACCCTTCCCAGCAGCCGGGTTGCTGTTATTTGTTGCTCTTCTTGAGGGATAACTGTAGTCCTTCCTCACTTTACCTAGCAGGGTTAAGATTTAACACAAGCAAAGAAGTCTTTGGATTCGCATAGGTCTGGATTAAGCATCAGCTCCTCCACACAAAGGCTGTGAGCCTCTGAGCAAGTTCCTCCATTTGCTCATCCGTCCAGTGAAGGGAACAATAAAGCCCTCCATTGAGGGCTTGTGGCGATTCAAGGAGGAAAATGCACGCAAATCATACCTGCCTCTTAATAAGTGCTCAATAAATGGTAGCTGTTAGCACTATTATTTCTCTCAAAGAATTTTCCATTCTAGGTTCCCCAGTCATTCCTGTTCTTCAGCAGTTTTCTCACCTCCTCAAAGAGATTCCAAATCCAGCCTTAGATTAAGAATCACTGCCACATGCCACATAGTCTGAGCACAATTCATAGCTATGTCCATACTGCGCCCTCTAGTGGCAACCCAGGGACTATCTGATGCTTTGGAGGGGTTTGCTCATGGCCTCCAGGGTGACCATAGGGGTGTAAGTCCCTGTCTCACAATGCCAGGTACACGCTTTCCACTCCAAACTTCATCCAGGCCTTGGCTGTGGTGGTGCTCAGAGGGCAATGATACACCTTCAAGTCTGAGTGAGGCTCGATTCCATACGGCAGGAAACCACCAATCACTACTACCAGGCAACCTTCAAGTTCCAGGAACCAGGAGACTTGTCTACATCAACACAATCATCTTCATACGTCCGCCTGGGACCACTGGGTATATAGATGTAAATTTTATTTAGAGATAGTCCTGAGTATCTCATGGTTCTACAACACAGATAACAGATGACTAATAAAGGCCTATTAATTAACAGCTTGAGATTGTATCTGCTCTTGGGTCTGTCTGTTCCAAAGCAGTAAAACCAAAACATTGGTGAGATTATAGAAGAGCCATGACAAACTTGTTGACACAAAATTCCAACACAGCTTGGAATTGTTTTCTCAATAGGAGAAGGAGAAATGAGAGCTAACACCTATATAGCACTGGCCCTAAGTTAGGTCTAAAGGCCCTGCATGTATTTGCTCATGTAACCCTCAAAACAACACGACAAGGCATTTATTTTCTCCATGTCCCAGATGAGAAAACTGAGGCACAAAAGACATTAATAAGTTGTCTGAGGCTAACAGCCACAAAATGCCAGAAGTGAATGAGTGACAAATGTCTCAAAGAATGCTAAACTACAACTTTAGAAAGCTTGTCATTGAAAGAAAAAACAGACTAAGAAAAGAGATATGTGACATATTCTAACACAAAGCAGACCCCCATCAATGTAACTGGATGATGACAGTAGGATGGTGAAAGGACTCAGCGTGAGGAAGGGAACTTAGAAACTGTTGAAACAATCCAATCAGCTGTTCCTTGACATTCAGACAGCGATCAAATCTGAGTTGAAGAACGACTATGAACCCCTCTTGCTCTGGGTCACACTTTCTAAACCCAAGCCACATCTCTAATAAAACTCTAAACCATAGCTCCTACTATGAAATAGAAGAAATGTAGCGGCTCTCCTAAGGGGCTTCTTCACCGAGTACAAAGATGAAAACTTGGACAGGTCTATGATCGTCACACTTTGAGAAGTTACTTTCATGATTCACTTGTTGAGACGTGAATTAAACAGACTAAGACGCTAACCCTAAAACGTGTCCTTGATTAGAGCTTATTCCGCTCTGCAAGCAATGGTTATCCAGTTTATGTGTCTCTGGATCCTCCATTATCAACTTATTTCTTCTTGGCTTGTTATAGGCAGTCATGGCAGAGGACCTTTGGCTCAGTACTAACAGTGTGGTTTTTGACTCCTGTCCTGAACTAAGTCTGCGTCAGTGAAACTTTCCTTGGCTTTTACAGCTTATCAGAAGTGGGATGTGCCTTGTCCTTCCTGATGTATGCAGAGTCCCCAGTAATCCCCTTTTCAGAGGTGGGGATCCTCAAGCACCCTCAATACTCACAGAGCCCTGCAGAATCCAAGGCCACCAGTGCTTGCCAGCCATTCATACCACCACGCCACCTCTCCCCAACAGGAGGTTTTGTAGCACACACACTCTTGACCTACTTAAAGAACTTTAAGCTCCTGCAGTAAAAAAAATACATGCATAAATATGGACCAGATGCACAGATCAAATTTAAGGGGAATAGATTATGGACACGGAGCTGTCAACAGGGCCCTCACAATCACATTCTTTCATCCTCCCATGTGGTATCCACCTGCAGTGCATTGTCAGTGGGTTTGCAATGGGTTCCCACTTTCAAAGCTGGCTTTGTGCCTATGGGGTTTTTTTTAGCTTTGTTTTCAGCAATGTGCCTGTCCATAGAACTAAAAAACATCTTTTAAGAAAAATACTTCTCCTTTACAAATTTGTCTATAAAGGAGAATTGTTTTAGTATTACCATTAAAAAGATTTTGGCTGACCTTGTTTTTTTTTTTTAACCATTAACAACATAATAAAAATTATATCAGGACAGCTACAGGAGCCCAATATTTTACTTTTAAAACTACTCTCCCAAATGAAAATGCTTCCTATGAAACATGTACCAAACTCTTCTGTATAGACCCTCAATTTTTTTTTAATACAGATAAAACAGAACAGAGAAGTAGAGGTATTGAACTACTAAGCAATAAGAGCCTGAGTCAATTTCCAGTTTCACCTTGACAAAAGAACACATGTCCCTTGTACTAATCAAGCATCCTGCCTCTTTCCCATCCAGAAAGGTTGAGAAACAATTCTAACGACATACTCAGCTATTCCTGAAAAGATCATAGATGAGAAAGATTCAGCACAGCTCTTCCAGGTTTAGTGCTTCTCAAAGATGAATTCTGATCTTCCATGTAGTCATATAAAGGGCTTCATACAACAGAATCTAGGTTCTCTGAAGTTATTAAAACCAGACAATCTTCTCGCTGTAACTGACTGGAAATGGGATCATTCCCAAAGGAAGTCAAGTATGTGATAAAAATATTAGAATATCCTACCTCTTCAGTTGCACAGCTAACATTTACACTAAAGGGCATGCCAAGACATGTGCTAGGCTCTTTTAATTACACACTGCTAGAGACTTAGAACCTGAATCTTATGTAACTTACCAAAAATGAAAGAACAGAAACAAAACAGCCACTCTAAATTCATTGAACAAATTGAAAGATTCCTTCCTTGGTAGTAATCAGTCACTAGGGTCCCTCTATTCTGCCTCAAAAAAAAAACAACTAACATCCATCCTCTTCCCTCTATTCCCAACTACCGCAGCCTTACTTCAGGCCCTCAGTACTTCTTGTCTAGGTAATTATAGTAGCCTCATGCTTATTTTTCCTGCCTTCAGACTTGACCCTTCCAATCCAACCTTCCCACAATGATCTTCACATAGCATAAATCTAATAATGCTACAAAAACTTCAGTGGTTCCCATAACCTTGTCAATAAATTTCAAACATGGTACCATAGTTTCTAAGGGACTTTATGAACCACAATGGTGCCTATTTCTCCAGCCTTACTTCCTGGCCCTCCCTAAGCAGACTGGCTCTTTGAGTCAGAACCCAGATGCTAGGATGGGCAGCAAGTATTGTACATGGAGCCAGAGGGCAAGTCCAAGGATTAAAAATGTTAAGGGTCAGACACCCCCAAAAGCACTTCAAAACAAAGCATCTATGAGATGGTTAAGGTGCCTATGAACGGAACCTAGGAGATACTGGGAAGTAAAGAAATGAGATTAAAATAGAAGATACACAAATATGCAGAATGAAGTAGTTCTCAAAATCTGATGTACAACATTGTCACTGTAATTAACAATGCTGTATTATACACTGAAATTTTTGTTAAGAGGATAGATTTCACATTAAATGTTCTCACCACAAGAAAATAAAATAAAATAATAAATAAATAAATAAAATAAAAATAAAAAATAAAGAGTGGAAAGGCAATAAATCTAAGAGACAGTGGGCTTTTGCCCACCCAAAGCCATGATGGTTCCTTTAACTAAAGTACTCTCTCTCCTTCCTCTTTCTTTCTCCTCACCTGGTTGACTTCAAGACTCATCACATATATCAAAGCCTCTGGGAAAAATTCCCCAAACTCGTAGCTGAGTTGCGTCACTTGTATGTGCTTCTTAATACTCTGCTTCGCTTTATTTCAATACCCCTTTCCTCCTTGCGGTAACTGTCAATATGACAATTACACAGTAGGTAACCACTACCTTTGGAGAGCATTGTAGCATTAGTAGTACAGGTCAGCAAATAACTTCATCTCTGAGCCGTATGCAACATTAGAGTATTGGAATCAACAGTACTGGAGGAATATTTCTTTTTAAAAATTCAACAAATACATTAGTATTTCTTTACATGCAAGTTGACCATGAAACAATTTGAAGAACCTGATATTAAAATCGATCATTATAAAATCAGGTACTACTTATTACTGCAATCACCTCTTTTCTCCACATAAAACCACAGGAACACAAATCTTGCCAAAGATTTTCATGGTGTCCTAAAGTTTATAATTTTAGAGAATGAGACACAATTATCTTCTTTAGGAGTTCTAAGTCCCGAAGTTACCAAGATAGCCTGACAAATCAGTCCTTTTCCTGATGGATGTAAAAAGTTCAACTGAATATTATCCCAATTCTTTCAAACATAAAAGTAAAGAATCACCTATTATCATCATCCCAAATTTGCAACCTTTTAAAATTAACCCCATGATTTTACAAATGTTTGGTTTTACTTTGTCCTCATCACTATACTGTATTTTTTAAATACATAGTGGTTTTGTACTGATTTTAGAGATGAGACTGCAGTTGAAAAAGACTTAGAAACATGTTCAACATTATCCAGGAACTTGGAGGCAAAAAAAAAACTCACTTTAGAACGCCTCTAAGTTTGAAGTTTTTAAGTACAGTTGACCCTTGAAAAACACAAATTTGAATTGCACAGCTCCACTTACGCATGGATTCTTTTCAATAGTAATACTACAGTACTACACGATCCAAGGTTGATTGAATCCATGGATGCAGAACAAGGGTCTGGAGGAACCATTGTGGGACTTGAGCATCTGTGGATTTTGGTATCCAAGGAAGGTCCAGGAACCAATCCCCAGCAGATACAGAGGGACAACTGTAGGGTTTGGGTTTTTTTTTTTTTTCCTTAATACAAATTTGAAAAGAAGAAGAAGAAAAAAAAAGAATCCTTCCTATAATTGAACTTGATTGCTTCTATTCTTGCCCTCTTCAGAGCTTCACATCCCACACCCCTTTACATTGAACTTGGACTCTACTCAAAGAACTAGCATTCCACAGCTAGCCTGGGAACCTGAGATGTTTTCCAACTAGCAGATCATTGAGTGTAGAGGAGAATATACTAAATGAAATAAAGATAGGTACTCAAGAAAACAGAGTTGCAAAGGTCAAGGAATTTACAGCAAGAAAAGAGAAAATTACATTACATATAACCTGAGACAATTATCTGAGAGGAGAGGGGTAGAATGGAGTACATATCAATAACTTTTTTTTTTTTTTTTTTTTGCGGGACGCAGGCCTCTCACTGCTATGGTCTCTCCCGTTGCGGAGCACAGGCTCCGGACGCGCAGGCTCAGCAGCCATGGCTCACGGGACCAGCCGCTCCACGGCATGTGGGATCTTCCCGGACCGGGGCACGAACCCGTGTCCCCTGCATCGGCAGGCAGACTCTCAACCACTGCGTCACCAGGGAAGCCCATATATCAATAACTTTTATAAAATTTATAAATGTGTAATATTTACAAGATTTCCCCCCTAAATTTCTAGCCAATTTTACAGCCCTAAACTCTATCCTCTTATACTTCAAGCCAATAAGACTGTACCTTACTTCTGAGTATTGTCTAGCTGCCCAGACAATACCCCACACTCTGGATTGTGCACTCAGGAACAACAACCAAAAAGCACATAAAATGTAGATCTCGGGCTTCCCTGGTGGCGCAGTGGTTGAGAGTCCGCCTGCTGATGCAGGGGACACGGGTTCGTGCCCCGGTCCGGGAGGATCCCACATGCCGCAGAGCGGCTGGGCCGGTGAGCCATGGCCGCTGAGCCTGCGCGTCCGGAGCCTGTGCTTCGCAACGGGAGAGGCCACAACAGTGAGAGGCCCGTGTACTGCAAAAAAAAAAAAAAAAAAAAAAAATGTAGATCTCACCCAGTGAATTGCCCTTCTTTCGAGGGAGAAAATTCCCTTCAGTGTCAGCTTGTTTTGGGTGACTCTCCAGTGTTTTCAAATCATGAGATCTTTTATTCTTTTATATTTTGTGTAGAGTTTATGATTGTTTTCTGTAGGAGAGTAAGTCTGATACAAGCTACTTTGCCATCACTGGGATTGAAATTCAACTCCACTCTTATTTAAAACACCAAAGAAAATAATTATCAAAGCTTCTGCATTGTAAATAAATGGAAACAAAAAATGATGCAGGGAAGAGAACATTTTCCCATCTGCCATCTATAAAATGGGTGAAGCAACCAATATAATCAACATTGCAAGAGATGGGATTAACAGTATAACTACAACTATAATATCTATTTTATTAGAAATCTACAGGGCAACAAGAAAAAGGGAAATATAAAATCATTGACACTGAAGCTAGCTAAATCTCATTTGGAAATCAGCAACATTATTTAATCCTGTTCTACCTTGACTCTCTGAATGTTTTCTTATAGGCATAACAAAGCCAGCATTTTATCTTGTGTGAGTGCATGTGTGTGTGCTTCTCACAAGTAAGTCTAAAGATAATACATAATCCATTTTTGTGGTGGAAGGGAATCTAACTATCTTCATCTTGGCTGAAAATTACAGGGGAAAATAAGCTTTTTACTATATCATTGATAAGCATTTTATATATTACTGCCAACTATGTGGGAGCAGAAAACTACAATATTTGAAAAATAACAATGCAAGAATTGAAGCCAATAGTAAAGCCAGGAAAAAAAAAAAAAAAACACCTTGATAAATGGAGTCGTTTCCAAAGCTAGGAGTATTTAATGCTGAAGAGTAGCCTCTACCATCTGAAGTTTTGTTTCCATGAAGAACATACATGAGCCCATAGAAAATGTACAAATATTCTAAACTCTGTGGCTCCCCACTCAACATCACAATTGCTACCTCCCAAAAAGGGTCAGGGATACCCATATACCCAAGACATCTGCCTGAGGCAGCAACTTCTGTCACAACGACAATTCCTGAGAGCAATGCTTTTCAACGTATCACCTGCATAGGAATCACCAAGATCTTCCTAAAATGCAGGTTTCTGTTTTGTGAGTCTGAAATGGGGCTCCAGATTTTGTGCTTCTAACAAGCTCCCAGGTGGTACTGCTGACCCACAATCCACACTTACAGTAGCAAAAGTCTAAGTCCGAACAGACAATTACTCAATTTCGAACAGCACCAAATGCCCTGCAAGTCTTAAAGGGCCCCAAGGCTGTCTTTTTAGTTTTCATTGAAGAAAAACATATAGGAAGAAAAGTTCATAGACAATATGTCTACAACTTGCTAAATTTTCACAAACTAAACCTAACTATGCAAGAGCCCGCTCGCCGCAACAAAAGATCCCACATGCCTCAGCGAAGATCAGGCCTGCCACGACTAAGACCCAACGCAGCCAAAAATGAATAAATAATAATTTTTTTTTTTTTTTTTTTTGCGGTACGCAGGCCTCTCACTGTTGTGGCCTCTCCCGTTGCAGAGCACAGGCTCCGGACACACAGGCTCAGCGGCCATGGCTCACGGGCCCAGCTGCTCCGCGGCATGTGGGATCTTCCTGGACCGGGGCGCGAACCCGTGTCCCCTGCATCGGCAGGTGGACTCTCAACCACTGCGCCACCAGGGAAGCCCTAAATAATAAATCTTTAAAAAAAAAATCATCACCAGTATCACAAAATTTCCATTATCCCCATGCTCCCTCCTCAGTACTTATTCCTCTCCAAAGTACCACCAGCCTGATTTCTAGTACCGTAGATTGGTTTTATCTGTTTTCATACTTCATAAACGAAATCATCAAGTTTATATTATTTTGTAGCTTATATCATTCAACATTGTAAGACATCTGTATAGCTGCATATAGTGTACACCACTCATCGTTACTACTACCTAGTAACCCATACTTATCCACTCTACTGTTGATGGACATTGGGGTTTTTTTTTCTAACTGTTGCCTATGACTAGACTGCAATGATATTTTAGCACGTATCTTTTGGTGATCATAGGAATGCATTTTTGCTGGGTATCTATCTAAAAGGAAAAGTAGCAGTTCATGGGATATGCATACTCTCATATTTAGTAGATACTGCTCAGCAGTTTGTCCCAAATTTATTCTTCATCCTGAAGTGGATGAGATATCTGATTCCCTCAGCAACACTTGATATTTTCATCATTTTCACTTAGCCACTTTAGTGGTACTCCATCGTGGTTTTAGCTTACTAAATCTCCCTATGTTTAATACAATAGAACACCTTTTCATATGTTTAGTGTACATTTTGTAGTCTTTTTTGTGAAGATTTTGCCCCCTCTCCTATTGAGTTGTTATCTTTTTCTTACCAATTTGTGAGAATTCCTTATTTTTTATGATTACAAGCCTTTTGTTAGAAACGTGTACTACAAGAACAGTTTGTCTCTAATCATGTCTTTGAGTAAATACTTCTTACTTTTATTATAGTCTCTTGTACACTATTTTCTTCCATGTTAGGGCTTTTGACTCGTGCCTTAACAATTTTGCCTGCTTCAAAGTCAGAAAGATGTTCACCTATATTTTTTTTCTCTAAATGTTTTCTTGTTTCATCTTCTCCAGTTAGATCCACAGTCCATCTGGAATTAATTTTTGTATATACTGGTGTTTGATACATTTTTGCCATGTGGATATCCAACTAAGGCAGCACTGTTTACTGAAAAGATCATCCTTTCCCCACTATACTCCAGTGTTACCTGTGTCATAAACCATTTGACTATTTATGTGTAGGCCTGTTTCTTTCTCATCTGGTATGCAATAGGTAATAAAATTATCTCATCCCAACTCAGGTTGGGAAACTGTTCTAGGTAAGAATGGAATGGTAAGCCATTTTTTTTCTTATTCTTATCCTCTTATTATTAACACTTTTTACAGTCACTTTACTCTTTCTTTGTAACTTTTTCTTTACAGAAAGGTTTGGCTTAATTAATGTATATAAGTTCAGACTCCTTTAAGCGTTATAAATCTAAGTTGCTTAAGCAAAACAGAAATTTTATTATAAGGAAAATGGTGTCTCACAAAGCCATGGACAAAATCGGGGCTGTGGCTCAGAAAACCCTCATTACTCTCTGGCCATCTTCTCCTGCCTCTATCCTTTACTTTCTTCTCTCTCACACTCTACGAAATATTTTCTCTAGTTCTCTGAAGCACATCGCTGAAAATCTGGCCTCAAAACTCTTGAGCTGTAATATCTTACAGCTTCAGTCATCTGAGGGACTTTCACTTCCTTGGTCTCCCGAATCAGAAAAGATTGTGAATAATATACGTTTTTATACAGCACAGACTTCATCATAGAGTAGCTATCATGATGATGATGATGGTGATGGTGGTAGTGGTTAGATTATGAGTCTATAGCCTCATAATCATTCATGAATCCCAAGGGCCAAATTTAAAAGCTGGGCCCCATTGGTTTAAGAACTGGGCAGGGTGGATCCCAGACATGGTAGATGTCAAGATCTACACCTTGGTGAGTGCTGTGTACTGAATTGTATCCCCCCCGAATCCATGTTAAAGCTCTAACCTTCTATGTGACTGTATTTGAACTAGGGCCTTAGGAGGTAATTAAGGTTAAATAAGATCACTCCAATAAGGGTGTGGCCCTGATCTGATAAGATTAGCAGCTTTATAAGCAGAGGAAAAAAGATCTGTCTCTCTGTCTCCATGCATACACACCACAGAAAGGACATAAGAGGACATAGTGAGAAAGCCACCATTTGCAAGCCAGGAAGAGAGCTCTCATCAATGAACAAGTCAACCAGAACCTTGATCTTAGACTTCTGGCCTCCAGAACTGTGAAAAATAAATTTGTCATAAAAGCCACCCAGCCTGTGGTATTTTGTTATGGTAGCCTGAGTTAAGACAGTGGGCATGGACAGAAATCAGCAAACCTTCCTTGCAGTTCTGTCCAGCAGACCTCTACTGTCTAACCCTATTCCAATTTCTAGTCATTGCCACTTTGGCCTGAGCCTGTTGATTTCCTTAGTGGCCTTATAAGAGGACCTTGCTGTGATTTAGCCCTCTTCAGCTTAGCCCATTCCACCAGCTCATGACTCAGGAGCCACTCTGAGAAAATCCATTTTCTGTTCACAAACTTGTTAGTCATCGACAGAGGCTTTTCTCCCTGAGTCCCCCCATTTGGAGTATCATTAAATTCCTGAGGCCTCTACCCTTTCTCCAGTTTAGTATTCTAAGTCTCAGGCCTGCAGCCAACCTGTCCGTATCTGCTGGACCGCCTCTGCAAGACCAGTGCAGTTTCTGCATGGAGAGCAGACTCTTCACAAGAACGAGTCATAAAGATGGATCACCAGCTCTCCCATCCAAGGCCAAGGGATCAGGAGAGGAAGTAGGAAGTCAATCTCTGGACAAGTCAACCATTACAGAACCTGGAAAATGTAAGCGGTCTGGCCTGCCAGTAGCTTATTATAGTTTGTTTTTGCCCCTCTTTATGCCCACCTAAGACCCTTAAACTCCTCACTCTTCACATATCTGGAGGCTAATCCCATGTGAGAAACACTTAGAAAAACAAGTGTGACAGCTCTGCTTGAGGCCCAGAAAGAAGGCTCTTTCTGAAAGGGGCCCTTTGGTTGTTTTCCCAGGTAAGATGTATAAGACTTGATCCCTGTTGCCTGAATTCCTTTCTTGCCACACCCAAGGTCATTTTAATGAAAATTCCAAAGTCCAAGCCAAGAGGATAGAATTGCTCTTAATCCTTCAGCAGTGCCGTCATTTGATCCCTAGACCCGCTGGGGTGATTATGGTGTGTCTGCAGAGCACAGCTAAGCAGACAGCAGAAGGAAGTGTCCGCAAGTGCAGGAGGCTGGTTTCCTGACCCTTATTTCTGTGTCAGTGTGCTGCTGTTATTCCCAAGACCCAGTGGCCTATAGCCCCCCACCAGCCTTTCTCCCTATCATCTCGAGGTAACACTGACTGTCATAGCTCTTCTTCATCTTTCAGAGAAGTCTAAGAAGTCATTGATATTTTCTTAATATTATTTATTTTATTGAGAAGGTTGAATCAGAATATAATTCATTTCCTGGTTTCCTGCTACCCAGGGGAGGCTAAGATTTGTGTGGAACATACAATTATACTTCCCGACACCCTTATATCTGTGACTTAGCATTTCATTAGAACGTTGAAAAATTGTGTTGTAAACGGAAATGGAAAATGAAAGAAACAACTTGGGTGCTTTTTAAGAATGTTTAATTTGTTTTTATTTTCTTTCTTACTTCCTGAGTGATGGGGGAATGAAAAGGCTGACGACCAAATGTCTGGGATTTTCTGGGACCTCTCTGTCCCCTGAGCCAGATATGTGTACATTCTCCAGCGCTGCAAGGACTAATCACCAGTCTCGGCCCTTCCTAATGACCAGACTGAGCGGCAGCCCCCAGCTTCCTGTCACGCTGAACTCTGGAAGCCAACGTGCCGCCAGCCTCCAGCAAACCTGCCAAAGTCATCTGCTTTGTTATTTTCTTACCTCTGAGTTGAAAGGGGTAGGTCCTTCCCTACAACCGGCCAAACGGAAGGGAGTTGGGGGAAGCGCTGCTTCAGAGTGTAAAACAGATTCTTTTCTTCTCAAGCCCTAGAGGCAAACATGTGTAGGCAGTATCCCTCTCACATAAAAAAAAAAAAAAAACTTTCCTTCTATTAAAATACTCAAGCTTAAAAAGAGTTTTGGAAACTGCTAAGTAAAGATAAAATCTGAAGCACGATCAGTATAAACAATGTCTTTAACTTTCTCATTTTTTCCACCAAATACAAAAGTATTTAGGGAAGATAAAAGTGAATCTGAGTGTTTTCTCCCAGGAATGATACCATATTGACTAATATTCCCTAACCTTTTTCTCCTTCCCCACTACCACCCCACCCCCCATCCCATCCTTCCAGAATTTTCTCCCACAGGTACTGTTCAGCCAGAATGGGGGCAAGGAAAACTAGGCAATAAGTGGCTGTCACGGTGCCAGTGGCCTGGGAGCATGCAGTGGTCGTGCCTTTCCTCATGACTCACTCCACCAAGAGTCCCCCGGACCTTGACACTCAAAAAGCACAGTTAAACATAATAGGAGTTTACTTCAAGCTGCTATTGGTGGTGTGATTAAACTTCTTGATTTACTATGAAATATCCGTAACTTCCTTAAGGGAAAGTGAGAATTTTTCTATTTTACTTTAATTCTTGCAGAAAAAAAGAGTTAAAAATATACATACTATTTAGAAAGTCTACCAGGAACACAAAAGATCACTATCCCAGAAGACACTCGATAAATGTCACTGCCTGTGCCCTTGCCTCAATCCACACCTGTGTGTACACAGGGAACAGTGAAGTCGCGGCGACCGTTCTCAGATTTTTTCAGGAAAGCCAAGATAATCCTCTCCATATAACTGTTGGCACCATCCCTAACCTCCTAAATAAGTCAATAAATGTTTTAACATTCTTTGACAGTTTTCAGATCCTACATTAACGTATGTGGTCCTCCAATGTGACTCTGTTTTAGGGAGTAGGGACCAGAACCCAGGGCTTCTGATTCGGAATCTTCAGTCAGATGGTAGTCCTACCTCTGTGACCACTCACAGGCCATCTAGCCTTGGGTACATTGGATGATGTATCTGGGCTTGGATTCCTTTATTGCAAAAAGGGTGAGAAGGAAAAGAAAGTTGAGGAGGGTTGAACCAGCTAATGTTTCTCTTAGTTTCTACAGTTCCATAAATCCAAGAGCTTTCCCAGGATACCTGACTGGCGTGGCATCTCCTTGAGTTTCTTGAGAATAATGAATAATGACTTTTTGCCTCTTCTTTCTGTAAGCAAGAAGTCAGTTGAAGTCCCATAACTTTTGAGATTTCCACCAACTGGCAAATTTCACGTCGAATAGGAAGGCTGATGCCCTTCTCGAGATCTTGGCAGACCCGTGTGGCTTATGCCCTATGGTCTACATCAGTGTCCCCACTCCCACTGATATCCAGGCTTTACTGTAACATCCAGCAGCTATTACTTCCATTTTTCCAGTGAAGACTCAGATGTAAGCCACTGTCCCCTCTTCATTCTTCTCCCCACCAGACACTACTCACTGAAAGCACTGGAGTGTCCATCTGGCAGGATTTTAGTGAAGCTTAAGTTCAACAAAGAAGGTGGCATCACAGCACTTTGAATTAATATCCATTGTGACACATCCTCTTCTTACAAGTTCTCTGCCACCCCGGGCCACACAGCATTCCCAGGGACTGGCAGATCTCAGCAACCCCTTTCCAGATGCCTTGCTGCCTAAAACTTCCAGCACCAGCGCCATCAGGAGAGGGGGAACAGAGGGCTGGCCATGTCCATTCAAAGGATGCAACAAGGCAATTTTCTAAATAAAAAGCCCCCACCTCCAGTCACTAAGTGCTTCCCTCCCTTGGGGAAGGTGGAGCAGTAATCAGCTGTGTTTTTAGGTAACTTTTTTTTTCGCTTCGCTTTGCCACACTGATGCCAACTAATGTGGTGGAGCCGAAAAAGCACTTAGCCTGCCGCCCAGTACTGCTTCTGCCCCGGGATCTCAGTTTCCTTGTTGAAGAAGAAGGGGCTCAGAAAAGAATGGATTCTGAACTTTTTTATGAGGAGGAGCTTCTTATGAACTCCCATCAACTGAGACAGAGAACAAACTTATGGTTACCAAAGGGGAAAGGGGAAGAGGAATAAATTAGGAGTTTGGAATTTGGGATTAACAGATACATACTACTGTCTATGCAATAGATAAACTACAAGGATGTACTGTATAGCACAGGGAACTTTATTCAATATCTTGTAATAACCTATAATGAAAAAGAATCTGAATATATATATATATACATATATGTATGTATGTATAACTGAATCACTTTGTTGTATACCTGAAACTAACACAACATTGTAAATCAACTATACTTCAATTTAAAAAAAAGAAAAAACCTCCCATCAAATTTGAAACTATTAGAGAGGGGAGAGAAAGATGCAGTGCTGGCCAGGGGCTGCAGGTGCCAGCACAGCTACTGAGAACAAGGACAGGGGAGTCAGAAGGAGCCCCACCAGCTCAGCGAAAGGAAGCCAGGTACAGTAATGCTCTGGATTGAAGTCCGATAACCTGGCCCTAAGCCCAGCTTTTCATTACTCTCAGAATGTTGATCTTAGTCAAATTGCCTAACTTGTTTAGGTCTCTTCTTACTAATCTGTGTAAAAATGTGTAAGTTCTGCTCCATCTGTCTCACAGGGTTTATATGTGATTGAAATGAGGTAATATATGCGGTCATATAAAATGTTATATAAAATATATAACATTTATTATCAGCTGATCCCTCCTACTTTATTGGTTGCTTAGCAACATCAAGTAGCCATCCAGTGTAAACAGTTCATCCAGTGTAGATTTTGTTAAATGGACCACGAATCAACCTTACCAGAATTGTCTTATAACAATTTTATGTCAGTTTTCTAAAAACACAAACATCTTAGAAAATGCAGGTGATCCTATATAATGCCTGTGGGTGATGTCTGATTGCAGCTGTCATTTTGTGTTGAAATAGTGGCACAGGTAGGCTATACCAGCATCATAGAAACTCATGTGAGAAATATATGTTTCTATGAAATACATGTCTCACATGGGACGGTAGAGTTAGAAATATAGTAATCCTCCCTTATTGTTCATTTTCAAAGAACACAAAATTCGGAACATTTTAGTATCAAAATTATTATTACTGTTGTTACTACCATTATGATATTGTAACTATTTTTATTATCATGCTTATCATTTTTATTGTGATATACAGATTGTTTTCCTTTCTGGCCATTAACCTAAATGATCTAAAGCCTCATCCTTTAAGATCAAGGGAAGATTTACAAGACATTAATTGTCAAAATGTATTATATTAATTTAGGCTACCAGTTGCATCATTCAGAAGTTATACAAATTGTATCCATAAGTATCATAGATTTGGAAGATGAAGAAACAGAAATTAGGTTTGAACACAGAGATTTCAGGAAAAAGATAATGGGATTAAGGTTCAAACCTGAAGATAAATTAAGAGAAAAAAATTCTCCACAAAACGATTTATTTTCTTCAAGTTCAAAGGAATGCAAATATGTTAAATTACTTACACAACATTGCATTTTAGCATTATTTGCTTCTCTTTTTTTTTTTTTTTTTTTTTGCGGGACGCGGGCCTCTCACTGTTGTGGCCTCTCCCTTTGCGGAGCACAGGCTCCGGACGCGCAGGCTCAGCGGCCATGGCTCACGGGCCCAGCCGCTCCGCGGCATGTGGGATCTTCCCAGACCGGGGCACGAACTCGTGTGTCCCCTGCATCGGCAGGTGAACTCCCAACCACTGTGCCACCAGGGAAGCCCCTGCTTCTCTTTTTAAATATAGATTCTTCAGGCTTTTTACTAGAATTATAAAATTTCTACATGCTTATTCCTACTAAAGATAAATAAAGAGAATAAAATCTACCCCTGAGAGGTAACCACTTTGTAACCTTGTGAGCTGGAGGATAGGCCCTTGAATACTTAAGAGCTTACATCATTCAAAACGATCTTTGAGGAAAATGGCTTCAACCAGTATCATCTCACCCACACTCCCCTTCAGTTACTCTGGATTCGAGAGCTCGCCTGATGGACTAGGATGGAGTCAAGCACTGCCCTGATGCCGAGGATGGAAGCATTGTGCTAATTGGAAGCACAGAGGTAGAAAGCTTGGCCCCCTTCTTGGGTGGACCTCTGCTGAAAGAAGTGGTCTCTCACACTGGCACCAAACCCACCCAGGCAGACGCTCACTGCATGAAATATAAATGCAGAGTGAACACAGAATGTAAAATCTCTCAGCTGGGAGAACTGCTGCCCCAGCAACTCTGAGCAACTCTCATGAAGCCTGCTGTGCATTCCAGAAAACCAAAAAGTGAGAGCCCTGATAAATCAGATAACCAGGTTATTAATGAGGCAATTTCCCCTTCCTGCTCACATGCTGTATTTATTTTTTAATATAAATTCTCATCATCTTAAGCAATAATACACTCTCTTCCTGTAACCTTTAAGAACTTGCCAAATGGAGCAGTACAAACATATTACTCACATTTTTTGTGTCTGTTTTTTCAGTTTTTAGCTTACACACAAAAAAATCTTGTAAATACAGTCAGCCTTTTAGTTTTTTCTGGTTTTTCTTTGTTTTGTTTTGCTTTTTTTTTCTCTTTTACAGAAGTAATTTTAACTTCTAGTTTTATAATCAGCTTTTTGTCAGGTTATATAAAGTGGACACTTTCCATGGTATCAAATATTCATTTACTATAGCAATTTTTTAAACAATTTGGGCAGTAGGATTATTTTTTCAACAAAATTGGATGTGGACCCCAGAATATAAAAAATTAGTAAGAGCTTAGCCATATTCTAATAACATCATGGCAATGGCTTATAATCCCACTCACGAGGTCCCACTCCATCCTTGACTCATACATTGTCCAGGAAAGACAACAGAACCTAGGTCAAAAAAAACACTTCTGCTGCATCATTTGTAACGAACATATGGCAGTAAATATTGCTTACTGTTCAATTAAGAAACATTCCCGTACATTTTTTAACCTCTTTAGGTAAATTATTCAGATCGCCAGGAGGGAAATCATTAGGCTCAGAATTCCATATTGAGCAAAATCATTAATGACTAAGTGGCCAGGGTCAGGCATGATATGAAAACACTTGCTCTGCCAATCTGTTTCACAGGGGATTCTGAGCTAAGGTATTTTTACAGTTTGAGATTCTGGACCTTGTCAGAGAATTCATATATGCCAAATTGTTATGTAATCATTAAAATAACAAGGCTTTGGAAGCACTAGGAAATATATAGAGCAATTTTTTGAGATTTTCTTTTGCCTGATCAGGGCAATTCATCTTTTGAATTACCTGTGCCACCACGCAGAGCAACATTTCCCAATGAAATTGTAACCCAGCACATTTGCTTCATTGGCAGCCTGGCCTTCATCCTGATCATGGTTCCATTTGAAAATAATGATCATCATAAGCGACAATGGGTTTCCTACAGAACATCTTAGTTTAAAGGTCTGAGTAACTGACTATGACCAAGTTACATCAGTACTCCAAATTGTAAAGAAAGTGCCATGTTCTAAAGAAACTTTTCTGATAGAATATCTGTACATCTCAGTAAGCTAAAAATTCAGACCATTTCTGCCACAGTAGATGTCAGAGATTGACACGAGTTGATGGAAAAGAACATGGAACCCTTTTGTTTTAATAGATAGTTAACTTGTGGTAGGTAGAATTTGCTGGGCTCCTTTACAATATGACCAAACATCATGCTGCCCACCTTTTATGGACAGAACCTCTATCATTTGTTTCCCAGGAAAAACAGCTCTGTGTGTGTGTGTGTGTGTGTGTACGTACAGACAAATGCTTTGAGCAATAAATGTTTTATTTCTTCATATGCTTTCTGCCCCTCTTATGGACAAGGGTTATGTCAGGCTTCAGTTGATATTTACTTCAGTTTCTAATCAAACAAAATACATGTATCCAGAATATTTATATCTACATTAGACTGTAAAAGTGATAAATGCTATATCATTGGTGCACTTCACTTTGAGTACAACATCAACAGAAGTATTCAGTGAACCATTTGTCAAATGAGAAAATCCATGACAGATTAGGGATGTGTTATGAGGAAGTGAAAGGGGAGTGAAAAAATCAAGAGTAAATTAGATGATAGAAATTAGAAAAGGAAAAAGAAATGAAAGCGGATGAAAGTTTGGAAAGCAAGGAAGAAATCAAAATGTTCCTTGGAAGTGTAGACTTGAGCAGAAGTTTAAAGCACGGACACTGACGTTGATTATGGAAAAACTGCATAACCTTTGTCCCAATTTCTTCTTCTATAAGATGCATTCCACCTATACCATAGAGTAAATGAGGAAATGCAGGTAGAGCATTTAGCAAAATAAAGTGAAGTAGATGTTCAATACATATTAGCTATTAGCATAAGTTAGGGTAATTCACATTAGGAGTATCATGATCATTTGTATTATTTATAGAACTTACATTACTATTTTAACATAATTTCATCTTTCATTTTCTGAAAATTAATTATTCTAGGTGTCAAATCTTGCCATTCCTCCTTTTTAAAAAAATGTCTAATACTGGTCATAAAGCTATAATATAAAGAATATTAGAAAAAGTAACAGTCAAATTAGTTCCTAAGATATAATAATGATCTTTAGTTAACTCTTTAAATCAAAAATTTACTGTATAAATAAAGCTGAGATCAATTTCCTATTTTTTAATCCACTGCCCAAACATGATTTGGATGTCCCGGGATTCTAAGAAAAACAGCTAAGTCTTTCTCCAAAACTTTTGTACTCTTCCCCTACTCCTCTTCTTTTCTTCCCTACATTTTTATTTTCAAAAGATCATTCACAAAATTAAAAATCTCACTTTGCAAAAGCACTCATCTTAGAAGGAGAACAATCTAATCATTCTTTCAAAGAGTTACTATCTTTAAATTTAAATTTATCTCTGTAATCTAACCTGATTTTTTTTTAATAAGTGTTAGCTCTGAGGACAGAAGCTGTATTTTCTTCTTTTATATCCATCATAGTAACTATTTCAAACCTGTCCATAGAGCAGATAATCAATACATATGAATAATATGTTAGAAATGAGAAAAGGACAAGAAGCAGAGGTTAATTGCAAAGGTCATCCAATTTTAGATTCCTAATGAGAATTCACTGAGTCTTTTGGATTTCACCTCTTTCACTATGATTGAAATGCCAAGTACAAGCTGAACAGTCTGCTAACAATCTAAAAAGAAAATATATTACCATGATTGTACAGGGAAACTGGAAGCGATTTTCTCTTGGGTTGGAGGTTTAAACAAACAGGAAGCCCTGTTTAGGATTTGTCTTCATCATCTTTCATCACAAGTCAGCCTGACTTCCTGATGAAGAAATGTGGAACTGCTTTCAGATACGAAACCAAAGGGGGCAGAAATGCCAACCCAACAATCTCCAACTTTAAATTCAAAGTGGCTATTTTCGAACAGCCCCTCTCAATCAGACCCCAGCTCTCCAAGTAAAATGTTGTCTCTTAAAGTCTATGAGCAGTGGGCAGAAAATGAGTCTTTGTTAGAATCCAGTCTCATATTCAAAGAATCTCACTTTATTTCTACCATCGAACACCAAGAAGGGGTGAGAAACAAACCATATACTAGAGAATAATAATAATCACAGACCCCTTAAAGTGTTTTCTTCTCAGCATTAGTAAAATTGTTTTCCGTAGCTACCTGAAATAATATTATTTATGGAATGAAACATAAAGACTTTATCAAAATCTTATAGTTAGTTCAGGATGGAAAAGGAATAATATTTCACAATTTGTCTCTAATCCATATATATAAAATTTTATGTATATCTACTTTTTGAAGTTAGTAATTCCTTCTTAAACTTAAAATTCATGAAACTATTGATTAAACTGCCATTATGAAAATAACAAATACATCCGTTTTCAGGGAAAAGTAAAATTTGAGGATTTTTAATTCAAATAAATTTCGACAAGAAGTTCAAGATGAACTGATAATTCTCTTAACATGAAGAAGCTAATGCCAAAATTTGAATTGGAATTTCCAAGGGATACAAACTACTAAAGAATGACTAGTACTTTACCTAATATAAAGTGGAAAAAATACAAAATCAGGACTCTTATCACTCTAAAAATTATAATGAATTATATCAATTCACACAGTAGATTTTTATCTACTGGGTCTAGATGTACCATTATCTCACTTGATGAATTTGCAAGACCTATTCTCACTGATACTTCCAAATATGACTTATTCCAAGGTTCCATTCTTAAGTATTCTTGAAAACATTAGTTTAATATAAGAAAGGAAGAGCTATTGTAATACAAAAAGAAAAAACAAGAGCATGTTCATTAAATATGATTTGAACCAGACTAATAACAATGAACATCTGCAATTTAAATATATCCTGACTCAATTAAATTCTAGAAGTCATTGACTAATGTTGAAGCCCAGAGGACAATGCAGGCAACTACCACATCACAAACATTCCAGATGTTTCTTGAACCCACAGTTCTCTCCCCACTTATCAAGCCTGTGACAACTACCATTCAGTGTTTTGTATTGCCTTTCAAAATTGCATCTTTAATAGTTATTTTTAAAAAACCAAAGAAGCAAAGGAGAAAGATGAAAATAAACTTCAACAAAGACACATAGTTT